>NC_058521.1:588401728-588704759 GCF_904849725.1 Hordeum vulgare subsp. vulgare
TTCATCCAAACAGAAGTGCTGATTTCCTTTCGAAGTTGGTCATTTTCTGTTTATAGGGCAGAAAGTGGTACTTTTCATCTCATGCCGACCATTTCCCAATCCTGGACTTCGTGCTTACACCGGTTATGTTTTGTTCTGAAAAGAAACTAAAGCATGATTGTATTTCTAATCCTAATCTATTTTGCTGTTTTCAAATATTTTTCAATGTAAATTATGTAGATCAAATTGAGCACCAGTTTTTTTTTTTTTTTCTGTCTTTGTCATTATTTTCCGTCCGCTACCTGATGTACCCAGATATTATGGAAGTGTCAGCTTGCTTACTGGGGAACCTTTCTAACTGCACAATGGCTATTGCACACATATTTGATCTTGATCCCACAATCAGTTATTTGATCAGATTTGGTGTCTTCCACAGCGTCAACCTACTTCGTCCATTTTTGTCTGATCTTACTATATTTCTAACTATGCATTCGTCGTAACAGGGTTTGGTCTTGTAAAGGACAATGGTACAATTGTCGAAAACCCAGCTTCTTCTGAAAATGCAAACACATCATCTCTTTGGGATGACGGTGTCTCTACGGATGGGATGTCCCCTGTTGCATCTTCTAATGGTCATATCAAGGATGTGAGACATTACAGAGCTGGTGATCAAGCGCCTGAGAGCGAATTAGCATATGATTTTGGTGATGAATCTGTAAGGAGCCCCGGCAGTGCTGGAAGAAGTGCCTCTGGGAGTCCATTTAAGTCTTCTCGTTTTGGGGTGCATGACTCGTCTCCCACCAAAAAAGGAACCTACAGGTGCTTGTTTTCACATTTTTTTTCATGTAGAGTCCTTTTTCTCAAACTTTAAAGAACTGAGATATATCAGGCCTAGTGTACATGAATGAACAACATGATGAGCTATATTCCGTTTCTTTATTTGCTTGATGAACTAAAAAATATGACCTATTTGTTTCTTTGGTGCTATTCCTGCCTTTAGAAGTATGAGCCTTCCTTTGAGCAAACCCCACTGTAATCTCCAGCAACACTAGCTGGCCAAGATTTATCGGTTCTTTCGCCTGAATGTTTCGGCTGTTTATTTGTAACTTCTTGTTTATGTATAGTAGATTTATTTACTTGACACTGGAGAGGTTCACTCTCATTTTTATTACTTAAAAGAGTTAAAGTATGACAATCATCCTTGTTTCCTACTTTCTAGTTTATAAAATGCATATATTTAATATCCTCCAATAAATAGTGCAAGTAATATTTGATTTAAAGCACAAATATGGTCTTCAACTATGAAGTTATACATTTTGAGTTTCATGTAAGAGTGTCATTAATCATTATTTGGTAACAGTGACCATGGTGGCTCTGAGTCCGTTTTTGGAGATAATTATGGTGATGAAACGACATGGAACTTTGATGACCAAGATACTGAATCAGTTTGGGGATCTAATGCAATGAATGTAAGCTTTGTCTTCCTATTTCTGGACTTTTGTGGTGTCGACCCATATATTTCTGATGAATTATCTTGATACAGGAGCCTGGACATCATGGAAGCAACTCTTTCTTTGGGTCAGATGACTTCAATGTGGACCCTGTTAGAGTGGGCTCTCCAAGTGGCGCTAGTGTCTACGGAAAGAAGAGCACATTCTTTGACGATTCCGTTCCAAGTTCCCCTGCATACACGTCTGGATTCTCACCGAAGTTCGGTGAAAGTCGTGACGACAGCTCCTCCTATAACTTCGGAAGGTTTGATTCCTTCAGATCCCAGGACAGCGCCGTCCCACAGGAAAGTCGCTTTTCCAGGTTCGACTCTGTAACCAGTTCCAAAGGCGAGAGTGCAGCAGGATTTGACTCATCAAACAGCTCGAGAAATTTTGGCCGGTTCGATTCTTTCGATGAAGCTGATCCTTTCGGTTCCACTGGGCCTTTTAAAGCATCAGGAGCACGGTCGCCCCCCAAATTCTGATATTCATTTGTGGAATTATGAGGATTTGTCTCTTGAGAGGAGGTGGAAACTCTACTAGACGACTGGTTCATTTGTCGATACAGGGTTTGGGTTGTTCGACGGAAGTACAATACAACGGATTCATTTTTTTGGTTGGCAACTCACTTCTGTTCGCCCTGTGTGCATTTTTCCTGTCCTCCATCCCCACGTACAAAGTGGACATTTTTTGATTGTGACCTGTAAAGTATCCTGAGATTTTTCTCTGTTTATAGTGGCTTGTATCTTTGAAACAACAGCTTACTCATCGTGCGTGTGCGCGGTTCCCGTTTCTTTCTTTTTGTACAATATATACAGACGTCGAAGTTGGTCGAAGATAACTCCAATCCATCATGTTGTAAGAATTCGAGGGGAGCTTCAGTATTGCTTTTACTTTGTGCAGTCTTTTTGAAATCAGCTTTCTGTAGAGCCGAAGTATCTCTTGTGCTGTCTTCAAGCTAGGTCCAATATTGTTCGGTGTTTTTCTTTGATATATGGAAGAAACAGGATTCCGAGCAGCTGCCCACCTCCTCCCTTGCTTGCCATCTGCTTCGCCATACTCGTCCGTTGTTGGTTGTGTTGTTGTCGACTACTCTATTTGCCACCATCTGCATGGATGATGCCTTGGTGGAAACGATGGAGATCCAGACTTTGGTAGTCAGTTGCAAGGTGGAGAACGTGGCCTGGAGGGAGCGTTCTCGGAAGCATAGCAAGCATGAAGGGGTGGGGAAACGATGGAGATCCAGACTGTGGTAGTTAGTTGCAAGGTGGAGAACGTGGCCCGGAGGGAGCGTCCTCGGAAGCATAGCAAGCGTGAAGGGGTGGGGAAGGTAGTTGTGGAAAGGGTTGGTGCAGAGATGGCCGTTGATGAAGACATGGACTTTGGCGCGAGAGGTCCGGCGACACAGACCAATCCATGTGTGGTGGTCGCGGGGAAAAGAAACCATCGACAGAACCTCACTTTGTTCCGACCTACCAGTGGTTGGGCACCCCGGATGGGTTTCTAGAAGACGCCACCACCGCGGACACGACGTGGTGCTGTCCTGGCTAAGGGGCCTCTTACCATGTTTGAAAGTGCATGTAGCTCCATGTGTGATTTTGGTAATTAATGACAATCCCTATGGACTAATATTTGCATTAAGTTATACTTAAGAGGTTGTTCATAGGAAATGCTTGAATATCATATGTTGGTTTCAAGGTTGAAAGAAGAAGATAAAGTGATGACCAATGTGATCTTAAATGTGTAATCCAAAGAATGGTCATGTGAGAGTTAATACTATTCTATCTTTCAATGAGCCTGCATCAAAAGGAACATTCCATATAACCCATGAAAGGATGACGTTAAGTAGTGATCGTCATCAAGATTGAGGTGTCAAGTTCAAGACGAGTCATCTCAAAGAGATCACATGCTTGAAGCTTGTTATCCATTTGGTGATAATGAACATGTGAAGATGTGCCTAAGTGAGGCTCTTCCATAGTGAAGTATGGGGGAGCAAATTACTAGTCTTCGACGTGTGAGCGCAATCAAGGAGGTAGTCATACTTTAGGATATCAAGCTTGTCATCATCTATTCAAGTGGATCTTGCGCAAGGCACCTTGACATGTTTCTATCTTATCGGTCTCATGGTGTTAGTTGGGAGACCGGGTATATGATCGATAGTCGTACTATCAAGGGAGGCTTTCGAGTGAGTAGCTTGTAGCTTTGTGTCGGGGATGACCCTAGGTATTTCCAAGACGACGAGACGGATAAGTCACCTGCCTGCCTGGGTCGGCTGCTCCGGCTTGCACCTGCGGTCGGCTGCTCTGACCAGTCGGCTGCCCAAAGACAACCGCGATGTCACATCGGACCTGCGCTCACAAGACAGTTGTACCCATGGCCACTATTAATAAATAAGCGGGCACTATGCACGTATCACGTGTTGTCATCCTTAGGCAACATGGGCCCTGATCTATAAAGTGCCCCAGGGGGCTCCTTGCCTTACTAGGCTCGCACACGCTCTTCTCCATTCGATCCCCATTTTTCTCTCCACCACACACCGCACAACACGGAACGGGACCCTTCCTCCCGATCCGCCTGCCCGAGCGCGCCCCCATGGCACTGTTGCATCACTCAACCCCGTCCAACCTCGTGTGTGCTCCCCTTGAACCTCATGCCTACAACACCTCTGTTGCTGCCTATGGCCGCAGCCGTCGAGCGTGCCCTCCAGTCGTGCTTCGCACCGCCGCGACCAGGATCCCAACCCCATCGGCCTCGGCCCACTTGCTAGCGTGCATGGTGCAACCACCTCGAGCAGCTACGCCGCAGGTCGCCTTGCCTCTCCTCCCCACCTCCGCTTCTCGTGCTGTGACACGAGTTTTGGGGAATGTTGCATGGGGAACAAAAAATTTCCTACGAACACCCAAGATCTATCTATGAAGATCAACAACTACGAGAGGGGGAGTGCATCTACATACCTTTGTAGATCGCTAAGTGGAAGCGTTAAAACACGGTTGATGTAGTTGGACGTCTTCACGATACAATCATTCGTCCCGCGATCCAATCACGTCCCGATCAAGTGCCAAACGGACGACACCTCGCATTCAACACACGTACAACTCGATGATGCCTTCACCACCTCGATCCAGCGAGCGAAGGTGAAATACTAGCTTGAGTTCTCCGGCAGCATGACGGCGTGGTGGTGGTGGTGGTGGACCTGTCTCAGCACGGCTTCGCCAAGCGGTGCCGCGACAAGAATGAGGAAGAGGAACTACGAGAGATAGAGAGAGAGAGAGGGCTACGTCGTGGCTCTTGGGGTGCGGCTGCCCTCTCTCTCCTTTAGTATATATAGGGGGAAGGGAGGAGGGTGGTGCCATAGGGTTTCCCCTAGGGTGGGGCGACGGCCACCAAGATGTGGCTTGGCCCTCAACGTAGGAGGGGCGGCGACCACCTTTGGGCCAACCCACCTCCTTGGCCGCATGAGTCTTAGGTGGGAGGGGCGGCCAGACCACCAGGGGCTGGTGTGCCACCTCTCACAGCCCATGGGGCCCTCCAGGGCAGGTGTACCCTCCTAGTGGACCCCTGGAACACTTCCGGAACCTCCATCACAAAACCGGTAACTTTCCAAAACTCTTCCGGAACTCAAATACCAACTTCACATATATCAATATTTACCTCCGGACCATTCTGGAGCTCCTTGTCATGTCCGGGATCTCATATGGGACTCCGAACAACCTTCAGTCACCAACATAATAACTCAACAATACTATATCATCACCGAACGTTAAGTGTGGAGACCCCGCGGGTTCGAGAACTATGCAGACATGACTGAGACACCTCTACGGTCAATAACCAATAGCTGGACCTGGATGCCCAAATTGGTCCGTGCATATTCTACAAAGATCTATATCGATCAAACCATGATGTCAATGATTGAGTCAATCCCGTATGCAGTTCCCTTTGTCCATCGGTATGTTACTTGCCCGAGATTCGATCATCGGTATCTCTATACCTAGTTCAATCTCGTTACCGGCTAGTCTGTTTACTCGTTTCGTAATACAAGATCCTGTGACTAACTCCTTAGTCACATTTCTTGCAAGCTTATTGTGATGCTGTATTACCGAGTGGGCCCCGAGATACCTCTCCATCATACAGAGTGACAAATCCCAGTCTTTATCCATGCCAACTCAACAGACACCCTCGAAGATACCTATAGAGCATCTTTATAACCACCCAGTTACGTTGTGATGTTTAGTACACACAAGGCATTCCTCCGATGTCAGGGAGTTGCATGATCCCATGGTCATAGGAATAGATACACCGTCATGCAGAAAGCACTAGCAGTAAACTTGATACGATCAAATGCTATGCTTACGGTTTGGGTCTTGTCCATCACATCATTCTCCTAATGATATGATCCCGTTATCAAATGACAACTCATGTCTATGTCTAGGAAACCTTAGCCATCTTTGATAAACAAGCTAGTCTAGTAGAGGCTTACTAGGGACACTTTGTCTTCTATGTATCCACACATGCATTTGAGTTTCCAATCAATACAATTATAGCATGGATAATAAACGATTATCATGAACAAGGAAATATAATAATAACCACTTTATTATTGCATCTAGGGAATATTTCAAACAGTCTCCCACTTGCACTAGAATCAATAATCTAGTATTACAAGGTAATGAATCTAACATCCATAGAGTTCTGGTGCTAATCATGTTTTTCTTGTGGAAGAAGTTTAGTCAATGGATCTGCAACATTCAGATCCGTATGTACTTTGCAAATGTTTATGTCCTCCTCTTTGATATAACTGTGGATGGAATTGAAACGACGCTTTATGTGTCCGGACCTTTTGTGAAACCTTGGTTCCTTGGCTAGATCAATGGCACTAGTTTTGTCACAAAACAAGGTCATTGGATCCAGTGCACTCTGCACAACTCCAAGACCCGCCATGAACTGCGTCATCCAGACACCTTGGTTACAAACCGCACACCGTCTGTCCGGCTAGCAAGGGCAAAAGTTTGAGGTCACCCCATGCGAAACATGTCCGGTGGGAGAACAGCTTCGGCAACCTGGCCATTTTCTTTGCCAATTTATGATCGACCGAATCCACTCTTCATAGTCCGAGTACTGACGCTCCACTCCGCGGCCCACTCATCATCCCAGCTATAGACCCCAACCTAGCTGTCCAGCTGGTGAGGGAAAAAGCCAAAGGGCACATATATGAAATTATAAATGTGTATATCCTTAGTAGTATTTTCACATTTGGTTTCTAAATTAAAATCTATTGAACTTTTACAATCACAATATTGGTCATACAAGCAATTCGTGAATGATTAGTATAAGAAAGAGAACTTTCAGATAGAGATATATTATATTAGACATCTTTTATGATTGTGAATACCCATTAATTATTTTCCACCTTGATCAAATAGCTGAAGTTGGACAAGGAAGACAATGTAATGGTTAAGTTTGGGTATATTTGTGTAGAAGTTATATTGTTATGGATCCTCCAACATGTGGTGCTTGTTTAGAACCTTTTGCTAGCCAAAACTTCATACTAAGTAGAGATACTACTTGTGAATCCAAATCCTTGAGCCAAGTTTCTTCCATGAGAGTCCAGCATGCCTGCCTATATAAGGTATTTCACTATCATTCCAAGTAAATTTGCACGTGCCACTTTGAAAACCTTCAAATAAATATGTGTTCTGTATGCATCTACTGCTCATGGAACGACCGGGCGGTCAGTATATTCCATATTTAGCGGTTTATTCTCATGATGACTATTTATTCACTTGTCATTGCATGAGAGAGGCAGGTAAAAAGGATTCCCAGTCCTGCATAATACAAAAAATAAATAAACAAGAACCCCCCTTAGAAAGTTGATTGTTTGGAGGGCACCCGAGATATGGCTCTCCGTGGAAAGTGTTTGAATTGTTGAGGGGGAGTAAAAAATCAATTATGTTTGGGAACCGTGAATAATCTCATTAGCATGGAAGACATTGAAAAAACTTGTTTTAACATTGACAAGAAAGGCACACCACATAAAATATATTAATTTCTGTTTGAAATATTGAGCTCTGGCACCTGTGCAAATCCCCGCCTCCATCTGCGAAGGGACAATCTATTTACTTTCATGATTTTTTGCTTTTCATTTTGAGTCAACTTCCTATTCCAACCTCAGTCTATTAGTTGGCAAGCACCATGTGGTGGGGAAAGATCCAAACATATATATCCAATCAAATATATTTGATCATAATTCTTTATTGTTGGCAATTATCTTCATGATAAATACATTGGGAGGCAAAACATTAAGCCCCTATCTTTCTCTGTGTTTGCTCGATGTTGTTTGTTCTGAAAATATGCTTTGAGTATTAGCAATCATAGAAGACTATATGATAATTGAGTATGTGGGGCTCTTACTTAGACTTGATGATGCATTGAAATTTTGGATGACTAAGAACATATGTTGTTAAGTTTCAAGAGAATGCATTGTTTGAACCATAGCATGTGAATTGATTGCTACTTTATCATGAGGAGTTTATGAAAAATAATTGTTGATTATGATGCTATAAGAAGTGACTGGAATTATCATTGATCAAACTTATATACTATGCTAGCATTCACACTTTATAAATTACTTATTTTATCATTTACCTACTCAAGGATGAGTAGGAATTAAGCTTGGGGATGCTGATACGTCTCCAACATATCGATAATTTATGAAGTATTCATGCCATATTTACCTATGTTTACAATACTTTCATATGGTTTTGATACACTTTATATGATTTAATTAGAACTAACCCGAACTAACGTTGTTTTCAGGAGAATTACCATGCTGTTGTTTTTTGTACAGAAAATGAAAGCTCTTGGAATTTCCCAAAACTTTTCGATGATTTTTTTAGAACATATGAACAACATTGGAGGGAAGAACCACCAGAGGGGAGCCACTTGTGGGACACAAGCTAACAGGGTGCGCCCACCCCCTTGGCGTGCCGTGATAGCTTGTGGGGCCCATGTTGCTCCGGCTGGCGTGATTCGATTTCTCAAAAATCCTATAAATCCAAAACCCCTCACAAATTAGGAGAGAACTTACGCGCCACCGCCGCAACTCTTTGTGTCGAAGAAAAACCCATCTGGAACCTTTTGAGTACCCTATCGAAGGGGGGAATCATCTCCACTGGCCATTTTCATCATGCTCGCGGAGGCCATGACTAGGAGGGAGTAGTTCACCATCGGGGCTGAGGGTATGTACCAGTAGCTATGTGTTTGATCTCTCTCTATCTCTCTCTCTCTCTCGTGTTCTTGAGATGGCACAATGTTGATGTATCATGGGCTTTATTAATATAGTTGGATCATGTGGTTTGTCCCTTGCTATCTCATAGTGATGAGTTGAATCTTTCCCTTTGAGATCGCTTATGTTGGATTGAATATTGGATTGAGAACACTTGATGTATGTCTTGGTACTCAATTTGTGGATTCCCGTGGGGACAATGGGGTAGTCTATGCATAGGGGTTGATACATGTTCTTGTCCTACTTTCTGTGATAGAAATCTTGGGGTACTCTTTGAAGTTCTATGTGTTGGATTGAATATGATGAATCTGAAATTGTTTGGTGCATGTTGAATAGTTAACCCATGGATAATTGAGGTGACATTAGGGTTGATTGTTATGTATCATGGGTGTTATTCTAGTACGAACAATAGGGACATTTGTGACACTTATAGGAATAGCTCAAAAGATTGATCGAAAAGAATAACTTTGAGGTGGTTCGCTGCCTACACCAACTTCTTATGTTCTCCACTAATAGGAACTTTGGAGCGATTCTTTGTTTCACCTTGAGGGATGGTCACATGATTCTACTATATTAGCATTGTTGAGAGATTGCACTAGTGAAAGTATGAACACAAGTCCTTGTTTCTAAGCATTAATATATCATTTTGCTCGTTGTTTACTACTTGTTACCTTGCTGGCTAATTTATTCAAATTATAAAAATATATTGCTACTATCCATACTACAATTGTATCACCATCTCTTCGCCAAACTAGTGCACCTATACAATTTTCCATTGTATTGGGTCTGTTGGAGACACAAGAGATTTCTTGTATTTGATTGCACGGTTGCTTGAGAGAGACCATCTTCATCCTGCACCTGCCACGGATTGATAAATCTTAGGTCATCCACTTGAGGAAAATTTGCTGCTATCCTACAAAATTCTGCACTTGGAGGCCCAACAACATCTACAAGAACAAAGTTGTGTAGTAGACATCATTCACCCTCGGGGTTGAGGGCATGTACGAGTAGCTATGTTTTTGATCTCTCTCCGTCTATCTCTCTGTCTCTAACTCTATCTATCTATCTATCTATCTATCTATCTATCTATCTATCTATCTATCTATCTATCTATCTATCTATCTATCTATCTATCTATCTATCCATCCATCCATCCATCTATCTATCTCGTGTTCTTTTGATGTCACGATCTTGATGTTCATGAACTTTGTTAATATAGTTGGATCATATGGTGTTCGTCCCTTGCTATCTTTATGTGATGAATTGTTTCTTTCCCTTTGAGATTTCGTTATCTCAGATTGAATATTGGATTTGAGATCACTTGATGTATGTCTTGCATGTGGATACTCGTGGTGATAATGGGTTGTTCTATTGATTCACTTAATATATGTTTTGGTACTCAACTTGCGGATTCCCGTGGTCACAATGGAGTAATCTATGCATAGGGGTTGATACATGTTCTTGTCCTACTTTCTCCGAAAGAAATCTTGCGGTACTCTTTGAAGTTCTTTGTGTTGGATTGAATATGATGAATATGAAATTGTTTGATGCATGTTTAATAACTAACCCACGAATGCTTGAGGTGGCATTGGAGTGCCTAGGTGACATTAGGGATGATTGATATGTTGCATAGGTGTTATGCTAGTACGAACTCTAGGGCTGTTTGTGACACTTATAGGAATAGCTCAATGGATTGATCGAAAAGGATAATTTTGAGGTGGTTCGCTGCCTACAATAATTTCTTCTTATGTTCTCCTCTAATAGGAACTTTGGAGTGATTATTTGTCGCATGTTGACGGATGATCATATGTTTTTATTATGTTAGCATTTGTTAGAGATTGCACTAGTGAAAGTATGAACCCTAGGCCTTATTTCCAAGCATTTATATAACTTTTTTATCGTTGTTTATCACTTGTTACCTTGCTATTTTTATTTATTCAGATTATAGAAATGTATTTCTACTATCCATATTGCATTTGTATCACCATCTCTTCGCCGAACTAGTGCACTTATACAATTTTCCATTGTCTTGGATGTGTTGGGGACACTAGATATTCTTGTATTTAATTACAGGGTTGTTTGAGAGAGACCATCTTCATCCTACATCTCCCACGGATTGATAAACCTTAGGCCATTCACTTGAGGAAATTTTGTTGTTGTCCTATAAAACTCTACACTTGGAGGCCCATCAATGTCTACAACAATAAAGTTGCATAGTAGACATCACCAATGGAGAGGTCCCACAAAAATGATTGTGTAAATGATAAATTTAGTCAGCGCAAATATATCAAATATTTGGTTTTAGCAGTGCAAGTTTTATGCAAAGGGAATGCCGACTCGGTTTCGTCTGAGCCCCCTCGGTCGTTTTCGTGTCCCCTCCACCCTTTGGCTTTTTCCCTCATCAGCTGGACAGCTAGGTTGGGGTCTGTAGCTGGGATGATGAGTGGGCCACGGAGTGGAGCGTCAGTACTCAGACTATGAAGAGTGGATTCGGTCGATCGTAAATTGGCAAAGAAAATGGCCAGGTTGCCGAAGCTGTTCTCCCACCGGACATGTTTCGCATGGGGTGACCTCAAACTTTTGCCCTTGCTAGCCGAACAGACGGTGTGCGGTTTGTAACCAAGGTGTCTAGATGACGTAGTTCATGGCGGATCTTGGAGTTGTGCAAAGTGCACTGGATCCAATGACCCTGTTTTGTGACAAAACTTGTGCCATTGATCTAGCCAAGGAACCAAGGTTTCACAAAAGGTCCGGACACATAAAGCGTCGTTTCAATTCCATCCACAGTTATATCAAAGAGGAGGACATACACATTTGCAAAGTACATACGGATTTGAATGTTGCAGATCCATTGACTAAACTTCTTCCACAAGCAAAACATGATTAGCACCAGAACTCTATGGATGTTAGATTCATTACCTTGTAATACTAGATTATTGATTCTAGTGCAAGTGGGAGACTGTTCGAAATATTCCCTAGATGCAATAATAAAGTGGTTATTATTATATTTCCTTGTTCATGATAATCGTTTATTATCCATGCTATAATTGTATTGATTGGAAACTCAAATGCATGTGTGGATACATAGAAGACAAAGTGTCCCTAGTAAGCCTCTACTAGACTAGCTCGTTTATCAAAGATGGCTAAGGTTTCCTAGACATAGACATGAGTTGTCATTTGATAACGGGATCATATCATTAGGAGAATGATGTGATGGACAAGACCCAAACCGTAAGCATAGCGTTTGATCGTATCAAGTTTACTACTAGTGCTTTCTGCATGTCGGTGTATCTATTCCTATGACCATGGGATCACGCAACTCCCTGACACCGGAGGAATGCCTTGTGTGTACTAAACATCACAACGTAACTGGGTGGTTACAAAGATGCTCTATAGGTATCTCCGAGGGTGTCTGTTGAGTTGGCATGGATAAAGACTGGGATTTTTCACTCTGTATGATGGAGAGGTATCTCGGGGCCCACTCGGCAATACAACATCACAATAAGCTTGCAAGAAATGTGACTAAGGAGTTAGTCACAGGATCTTGTATTACGGAACGAGTAAACAGACTAGCCGGTAACGAGATTGAACTAGGTATAGAGATACCGACGATCGAATCTCGGGCAAGTAACATACCGATGGACAAAGGGAATTGCATACAGGATTGACTGAATCATTGACATTATGGTTTGATCGATATAGATCTTTGTAGAATATGCATGAACCAATTTGGGCATCCATGTCCAGCTATTGGTTATTGACCGTAGAGGTGTCTGAGTCATGTCTGCATAGTTCTCGAACCCGCGGGGTCTCCACACTTAACGTTCGGTGATGATATAGTATTGTTGAGTTATTATGTTGGTGACTGAAGGTTGTTCGGAGTCCCATATGAGATCCCGGACATGACAAGGAGCTCCAGAATGGTCCGGAGGTAAATATTGATATATGGGAAGTTGGTATTTGAGTTCCGGAAGAGTTTTGGAAAGTTACCGGTTTTGTGATGGAGATTCCAGAAGTGTTCCAGGGGTCCACTAGGAGGGTACACCTGCCCCGGAGGGCCCCATGGGCTGTGAGAGGTGGCACACCAGCCCCTGGTGGTCTGGCCGCCCCTCCCACCTAAGACTCATGCGGCCAAGGAGGTGGGTTGGCCCAAAGGTGGTCGCCGCCCCTCCTACGTTGAGGGCCAAGCCACGTCTTGGTGGTCGTCGCCCCACCCTAGGGGAAACCCTATGGCACCACCCTCCTCCCTTCCCCCTATATATACTAAAGGGAGAGAGGGCATCCGCACCCCAAGAACCACGACGTAGCCCTCTCTCTCTCTCTCTCTCTCTCTCTCTCTCTCTCTCTCTCTCTCTCTCGTAGTTCCTCTTCCTCATTCTTGTCGCGGCACCGCTTGGCGAAGCCGTGCTAAGACAACTCCACCACCACTACCACCACGCCGTCATGCTGCCGGAGAACTCAAGCTAGTACTTCACCTTTGCTCGCTAGATCGAGGTGGTGAAGGCATCATCGAGTTGTACGTGTGTTGAATGCAAGGTGTCGTCCGTTTGGCACTTGATCGGGACGTGATTGGATCGCAGGACGAATGATTCTATCGTGAAGACGTCCGACTACATCAACCGTGTTATTAACGCTTCCACTTAGCGATCTACAAAGGTATGTAGATGCACTCCCCCTCTCGTAGTTGTTGATCTTCATAGATAGATCTTGGGTGTTTGTAGGAAATTTTTTGTTCCCCATGCAACATTCCCCAAAACTCGTGTCACAGCACGAGAAGCAGAGGTGGGGAGGAGAGGCAAGGCAAGCTACGGAGGTAGCTACTCGAGGTGGTTGCACCATGGACGCCAGCAAGTGGGTCGAGGCCGATGGGGTTGGGATCCTGGTCGCGGCGGTGCGAAGCACGACTGGAGGGCGCGCTCGACGGCTGCGGTCGTAGGCAGCAAGAGAGGTGTTGCAGGCATGAGGTTCAAGGGGAGCACACACGAGGTTGGACGGGGTTGAGTAATGCAACAGTGCCATGGGGGCGCGCTCGGGCAGGCGGATTGGGAGGAAGGGTCCCGTTCCGCGTTGTGCGGTGTGTGGTGGAGAGAAAAATGGGGATCGAATGGAGAAGAGCGTGTGTGAGCCTAGTAAGGCAAGGAGCCCCCTGGGGCACTTTATAGATCAGTGCCCATGGGAACACGGGAGGGCCCATGTTGCCTAAGGATGACAACGCGTAATGCGTGCATAGTGCCCGCTTATTTATTAATAGTGGCCATGGGTACGGCTGTCTTGTGAGCGCAGGTCCGATGTGACATCGCGGTTGTCTTTGGGCAGCCGACTGGTCAGAGCAGCCGACCGCAGGTGCAAGCCGGAGCAGCCGACCCAGGCAGGCATGTGACTTATCCATCTCGCCGTCTTGGAAATACCTAGGGTCATCCCCGGCACAAAGGTTTGAGCTCTCTAGGAGCGATACGATAAGCTACAAGCTACTCACTCGAAAGCCTCCCTTGATAGTATGACTATCAATCATATACCCGGTCTCCCAACTAACACTATGAGACCGATAAGATAGAAACATGTCAAGGTTATACCTTTGCCTTGCACAAGATCCACTTGAATAGATGATGACAAGCTTGATATCCTAAAGTATGACTACCTCCTTGATTGCGCTCACACGTTGAAGACTAGTAATTTGCTCCCCCATACTTCACTATGGAAGAGCCTCACTTAGGCACATCTTCACATGTTCATTATCACCAAATGGATAACAAGCTTCAAGCATGTGATCTCTTTGAGATGACTCGTCTTGAACTTGACACCTCAATCTTGATGACGATCACTACTTAACGTCATCCTTTCATGGGTTATATGGAATGTTCCTTTTGATGCAGGATCATTGAAAGATAGAATAGTATTAACTCTCACATGACCATTCTTTGGATTACACATTTAAGATCACATTGGTCATCACTTTATCTTCTTCTTTCAACCTTGAAACCAACATATGATATTCAAGCATTTCCTATGAACAACCTCTTAAGTATAACTTAATGCAAATATTAGTCCATAGGGATTGTCATTAATTACCAAAATCACACATGGGGCTACATGCACTTTCAAACATGGTGAGAGGCCCCTTAGCCAGGACAGCACCATGTCGTGTCCGCGGTGGTGGCGTCTTCTAGAAACCCATCCGGGGTGCCCAACCACTAGTAGGTCGGAACGAAGTGAGGCTCTGTCGATGGTTTCTTTTCCCCGCGACCACCACACATGGATTGGTCGGTGTCGCCGGACCTCTCGCGCCAAAGTCCATGTCTTCATCAACGGCCATCTCTGCACCAACCCTTTCCATAACAACCTTCCCCACCCCTTCACGCTTGCTATGCTTCCGAGGACGCTCCCTCCGGGCCACGTTCTCCACCTTGCAACTAAGGGCGTGTTCGGCTTCCCACCGCTCCACGAGCCAGCTCCTAGAGCTGACGGAGCTGAAGTGAAAAATCACGGAGCGGAGGAATAGATGCTCCGCAGATTCTTAAATTTAGTGAAGCTGGTGTGTTGCCGAACAGGTCCTATATTAACAAAGTTCATAAACATCAAGATCGTGACATCAAAAGAACACGAGATAGATAGATGGATGGATGGTAGATAGATAGATAGATAGACAGATAGAGTTAGAGACAGAGAGATCAAACACATAGATACTCGTACATGCCCTCAACCCCGAGGGTGAATGATGTCTACTACACAACTTTGTTCTTGTAGATGTTGTTGGGCCTCCAAGTGCAGAATTTTGTAGGATAGCAGCAAATTTCCCTCAAGTGGATGACCTAAGATTTATCAATCCGTGGCAGGTGCAGGATGAAGATGGTCTCTCTCAAGCAACTGTGCAATCAAATACAAGAAATCTCTTGTGTCTCCAACAGACCCAATACAATGGAAAATTGTATAGGTGCACTAGTTTGGCGAAGAGATGGTGATACAATTGTAGTATGGATAGTAGCAATATATTTTTATAATTTGAATAAATTAGCCAGCGAGGTAACAAGTAGTAAACAACGAGCAAAATGATATATTAATGCTTAGAAACAAGGCCTTGTGTTCATACTTTCACTAGTGCAATCTCTCAACAATGCTAATATAGTAGAATCATATGACCATCCCTCAAGGTGAAACAAAGAATCGCTCCAAAGTTCCTATTAGTGGAGAACATAAGAAGTTGGTGTAGGCAGCGAACCACCTCAAAGTTATCTTTTCGATCAATCTTTTGAGCTATTCCTATAAGTGTCACAAATGTCCCTATTGTTCATACTAGAATAACACCCATGATACATAACAATCATCCCTAATGTCACCTCAATTATCCATGGGTTAATTATTCAACATGCACCAAACAATTTCAGATTCATCATATTCAATCCAACACAAAGAAATTCAAAGAGTACCCCAAGATTTCTATCACAGAAAGTAGGACAAGAACATGTATCAACCCCTATGCATAGACTACCCCATTGTCACCACGGGAATCCACAAATTGAGTACCAAGACATACATCAAGTGTTATCGATCCAATATTCAATCCAACATAAGAGATATCAAAGGGAAAGATTCAACTCATCACTATGAGATAGCAAGGGACAAACCACATGATCCAACTATATTAATAAAGCCCATGATACATCAACATTGTGCCATCTCAAGAACACGAGAGAGAGAGAGAGAGATCAAACACATAGCTACTGGTACATACCCTCAGCCCCGATGGTGAACTACTCCCTCCTAGTCATGGCCTCCGCGAGGATGATGAAAATGGTCAGTGGAGATGATTCCCCCCTTCGATAGGGTACTCAAAAGGTTCCAAATGGATTTTTCTTCGACACAAAGAGTTGCGGCGGTGGCGCGTAAGTTCTCTCCTAATTTGTGAGGGTTTTGGGATTTATAGGATTTTTGAGAAATCGAATCACGCCAGCCGGAGCAACATGGGCCCCACAAGCTATCAGGGCGCGCCAAGGGGGTGGGCGCACCCTGTTAGCCTGTGTCCCACAAGTGGCTGTCCTCTGGTGGTTCTTCCCTCCAATGTTGTTCATATGTTCTAAAAAAAATCATTGAAAAGTTTTGGGCAATTCCGAGAGCTTTCATTTTCTGTTCAAAAAACAACACCATGGTAATTCTCCTGAAAACAACGTTAGTTCGAGTTAGTTCTAATTAAATCATATAAAGTGTATCAAAAACATATGAAAGTATTGTAAACATAGGTAAATATGGCATGAATACTTCATAAATTATCGATATGTTGGAGACGTATCAGCATCCCCAAGCTTAGTTCCTACTCATCCTCGAGTAGGTAAATGATAAAATAAGTAATTTATAGATTGTGAATGCTAGCATAGTATATAAGTTCGATCAATGATAATTCCAGTCGCTTCTTATAGCATCATAATCAACAATTATTTTTCATAAACTCCTCATGATAAAGTAGCAATCAATTCACATGCTATGGTTCAAACAACGCATTCTCTTGAAACTTAACAACATATGTTCTTAGTCATCCAAAATTTCAATGCATCATCAAGTCTAAGTAAGAGCCCCACATACTCAATTATCATATAGTCTTCTATGATTGCTAATACTCAAAGCATATTTTCAGAACAAACAACGTCCAGCGAACACAGAGAAAGATAGGGGCTTAATGTTTTGCCTCCGAATGTATTTATCATGAATATAATTGCCAACAATAAAGAATTATGATCAAATATATTTGATTGGATATATATGTTTGGATCTTTCCCCACCACATGGTGCTTGCCAACTAATAGACTGAGGTTGGAATAGGAAGTTAACTCAAAATGAAAAGTAAAAAATCATGAAAGTAAATAGATTGTCCCTTTGCAGAGGGAGGCGGGGATTTGCATAGGTGCGAGAGCTCAATATTTCAAACAGAAATTAATATATTTTATGTGGTGTGCCTTTCTTGTCAATGTTAAAACAAGTTTTTTCAATGTCTTCCATGCTAATGAGATTATTCACGGTTCCCAAACATAATTGAATTTTTACTCCCCCTCAACAATTCAAACACTTTCCACGGAGAGCCATATCCCGGGTGCCCTCCAAACAATCAACTTTCTAAAGGGGGATCTTGTTTATTTATTTTTTTGTATTATGCAGGACTGGGAATCCTTTTTACGTGCCTCTCTCATGCAATGACAAGTGAATAAATAGTCATCATGAGAATAAACCGCTAAATATGGAATATACTGACCGCCCAGTCGTTCCATGAGCAGTACATGCATACAAAACAAATATTTATTTGAAGGTTTTCAAAGTGGCACATGCAAATTTACTTGGAATGATAGTGAAATACCATATATAGGTAGGCATGGTGGACTCTCATGGAAGAAACTTGGCTCAAGGATTTGTATTCACAAGTAGTATCTCTACTTAGTATGAAGTTTTGGCTAGCAAAAGGTTCTAAACAAGCACCACATGTTGGAGGATCCATAACAATATAACTTCTACACAAATATACCCAAACTTAACCATTACATTGTCTTCCTTGTCCAACTTCAGCTATTTGATCAAGGTGGAAAATAATTAATGGGTATTCACAATCATAAAAGATGTCTAATATAATATATCTCTATCTGAAAGTTCTCTTTCTTATACTAATCTTTCACGAATTGCTTGTATGACCAATATTGTGATTGTCAAAGTTCAATAGATTTTAATTTATAAACCAAATGTGAAACTACTACTAAGGATATACACAATTATAATTTCATATTTATGATATTTCATTCATTAACAATTTACTCTTAGGATATAAGTGAAGCACACGAGTGAACATCAATCTACTCTCGAAAGATATAAGTGAAGATCTATGAGTAGTCAAACAGTTAAGTATCTATGTGAGGACTCTCTCTAAATAAATAATTTAATATCCTAGGTTTACTTGAGACAACAAAGAAAACTAAAATACATTCCAAAACAACACATATCATGTGAACAAATAAAAGTTTGGGCTCAACATAGGCTAATCGATATTTGTTTGATGAAGAGAGGTGGGATGCATAGCATCCCCAAGCTTAGATGCTTGAGAATTATTGAAATATTTACTTTAGGTGCTTTGGGCATCCCCAAGATTGAGATTTTGTATCTCGTTCAATCCTCTCGTATCCCTGTTTCACCTAAGAATCAAAAACTTCATCCACAAAAACTCGAAAAGAACTCGTGAGATAGGTTAGTACACATAAGAATAAATCAACACTTCATGTACTGGCAAGACAAGTTGTACAATAATTTTCAAACATTATGGACTGTATACTAATATTTTCAAAATTTATATATACTAATTTAAGTAATGACAACTCTAGGACAAGTAGATAACAAAACTATGATAGCAATATATCCAAACAGAATGGTTTGTAGTAATTAATTTAAAAAAATTACTTATGTATCTATGAAAATTCTAAAAATTTAGTAAATGATAAATAATTTATGTTAAAGCACTGTGTATAAGTTTTAGAAAGTTTCCACGTTCCTATAAAATCTCATGATTCGAATATTACAACAAAAGTTTCTGTTTTTGTACAACACACATCACACTTGCAATTCAAGCTCTAAAGGCAATTCTTAGAATTTTTTATTGAAAAAAAGATTATACATAATATATAACATATAAAAACAAAATAAAATGATGCTACAAGAAAAACACATATCATGTGATGAATAAAAATATAGCTCCAAGTAAGATATACCGATAATGTGGAAGACGAAAGAGGGGATGCCTTCCAGGGCATCCCCAAGCTTAGACGCTTGAGTGTTACTTGGCTATTACCTTGTGGGTGCCTTGGGAATCCTAAATATTAGTTTCTTTCCCCACCTTATTCTCCTCATATCGGCACCTCACTCAAAACTTGAAAACTTCAATCACACAAAACATATGGGAACTTTATGAGATGGGTTAGTGTAATAAGAATAGAGCAATTCACTTAGCTAATGCCAAGAAAATATTCATAATTGCTATAAAATAATACCCACTGTAATATATCATTTCCATAATTTATATCACTAAATATAAGTTATGGAAACAGAAAAACAAGCAAACTATGCATGCAAAACATAATCTGTCAAAAACACAATAGTTTGTGAAGATCTGAATGAACAACATACTTCCCATGACTCTATTTTTTTGAAAAATTAGGGAAACACATAGACCATGCATATTAAAAATGTTTAAAAAATCCATTTTTTTATGCTCCAGTAAAATAAAAGAAATTCTGCAATGGACGTAAAAGTTTCTGTTTTGCACTGAATCAAGCAAACAAGTATCCACACTATCCCAAAGGATTTACTTGGCACCTTATTGAAATAAAAGACACAAAACATGATTAATACAGTAGCTTAATCATATGAACGCACAAAAATATAAAGGATAAATATTTGGTTGTCTCCGAACTGTTGCTTTTTTCTTTTATGCCTTTTAGCTAGGCATGATGATTTCGATGATGCTCACATAAGAATAGTAATTGAAACATGCAAAAGAGCATCATGAATCACATAACAAGCACATTTAATTCTAACCCACTTCCTATGCATAGGTATTTTGCTAGAATTTTTTTTATTATTGCAAGAATCAACTTGCACAGGAGGGAAAATAAGCATACTTCAAAACTTTGAACACATAGGGAGGAAACTTGATATTATTTCAATACCTACAAGCATATGTTCCTCAATTTTTAGTGGCATCATGAAGGAATTTAACAATGTAACTAGCACATAAATCATTATTTTCATGATCCACAAGCATAGAATTTTCATTACTCTCCACATAAGCAATTTTATTCTCATTCATAGTAGTGGGAGCAAATTCAAAAAAAAAAACTAACACGCGATACTTGATTGGCATAATCCAATTGAACATTAAAATCGTGATGAAAATTTCCATGGTTATTATTACTCTTTATAACATACATGTCATCACCATAATCATCATATATAGCAACTTTGTTTTCATAATCAATTGAAACCTTTTTCAAAATAGTGAACTCATCACTAAATAAAGTCATGACCTCTCCAAATCCACTTTTATCATTATGAAAAGATTAAACACCCTCCAAAATAGTAGGATCATTAGTACCTAGAGTTGACACTCCTCCAAACCCACTTTCATCAATATAATCATCATAAATAGGAGGCATGCTTTCATCATAATAAATTTTCTCATCAAAACTTGGGGGACTAAAAATATCATCTTCGTCAAACATAGCATCCCCAAGCTCGTGGCTTTACACATCATTAGCATCATGGATATTCACGGAATTCATACTAACAATATTGATATCATGCTCATCATTCAAGGATTTGACATTAAGCATTTTTATGAATTCTTACCCTAACAATTGAGCACAATTTTCCAAACCATCATTTTCATGAAAGACATTATAAAGATGAAGCATTTGAGGAAATCAAAATTCCATATTTTCGTAGTTTTATTTTATAAAACCAAACTAGTGAAAAACATGAAACAAAAGATTTAATTGCAAGATCTAAAGATATACCATCAAGCACTCACCTCCCGGGAAACTGTGCCAGAAAAATTCTTGATGTCTACTATGTAACTTTATTCTTGTAGACGTCTTGGGCCTCCAAGTGCAAAGTTTTGTAGGACAACATAAATTTTTCCTCAAGTGGATGACCTAAGGTTTATCAATCCGTGGGAGGCGTAGGATGAATATGGTCTCTCTCAAACAACCCTGCAATTAAATACAAGAAATCTCTTGTGTCCCCAACACACCCAATACAATGGTAAATTGTATAGGAGCACTAGTTCGGCGAAGAGATGGTGATACAAGTGTAGTATGATAGTAGAAATAGATTTTATAGCCTGAATAAATAAAAGCAACAAGGTAACCATTATTAAATAGAGAGAAAAATGGTATATTAATGTTTAGAAAGAAGGCCTAGGGTTCATACTTTCTGTAGTGCAATGTCTCAACAATGTTAACATAGTAGAATCATATGTTCATCCCTCAACATGCTACAAAGAATCACACCAAAGTTCCTATTAGCATAGAACATAATAAGAAGTTGTTGTAGGTAGCAAACCACCTCAAAGGTATTCTTTTTGATCAATCTTTTGGGCTATTCCTATAGGTGTCACAAATAGTCCAAGAGTTCGTACTAGAATAAATCCTAGATACTCCAATGTCACCACATGTATCCATGGGTTAATTATTTGACATGCATAAAACAATTTCGGATTCATCATATTCAATCCAACACAAAGAACTTCAACGAGTACCCCAAGATTTCTATCGGAGAGGGTAGGGCAAGAACTGTTGGGTAACGTAGCATAAATTCAAAATTTTCCTATGCATATTCAGATCTTCCTATGGAGAGACCAGCAACGAGAGAGGGGTAAGAGCATCTACATACCTTTGAAGATCGCTAAGCGGTAGAGTTGCTAGAACGCGGTTGATGGAGTCGTACTCGCAGCGATTCCGATCTAGTGCTGAACTACGGCACCTCCGCGTTCAACACACGTGCAGCCCGGTGACGTCTCCTGCACCTTGATCCAGCAAGGAGGAGGGAGAGGTTGGGGAAGAACTCCAGCAGCACGACGGCGTGGTGTCGATGGAGAGACGAGGTCTCCCGGCAGGGCTTCGCCAAGCACCGGCAGAGAGGAGGAGAAATAAGGGCAGGGCTGCGCCGAGGGAGAGGGAGAAGTCTGTCTCCCAAGGGCCAAAAACCCCTCTCTATTTATAGGAGGATGGGGAGGGGGGTGCGGCAGCGACCAGATGGGAAAGGGGGCGGCGGCTAGGGTGGGAGGGGGTGGCGCACCACCTGGTGGGCCTAAGGCCCACCTGTGCCTAGGGTTTGCCCCCCTTCCCTCTCCCCTGCGCATTGGGCTGAGTGGGGAGGCGCACTAGCCCACCTAGGGGCTGGTTCCCTCCCCCACTTGGCCCACCTTACCTCCCGGGGTCATTGCCCCCCTTCGGTGGACCCCCGGGGCCACCTCCGGTGGTCCCGGTACGTTACCGGTGATGCCCGAAACACTTCCGGTGTCCGAAACCATCCGTCCTATATATCAATCTTTACCTCCGGACCATTCCGGAGCTCCTCGTGACGTCCAGGATCTCATACGGGACTCCGAACAACTTTAAGTAACCCCTTATAACAATTCCCTATAACCCTAGCGTCATCGAACCTTAAGTGTGTAGACCCTACGGGTTCGGGAGACAGGCAGACATGACCGAGACACCTCTCCGGCCAATAACCATCAGCGGGGTCTGGATACCCATGGTGGCTCCCACTTGCTCCACGATGATCTCATCGGATGAACCACGATTTCAAGGACTCAATCAATCCCGTATACAATTCCCTTTGTCTGTCGGTATAGAACTTGCCCGAGATTCGATCGTCGGTATACCTATACCTTGTTCAATCTCGTTACCGGTAAGTCTCTTTACTCGTTCCATAGCACGTCATCGTGTGACTAACTCCTTAGTCACATTGAGCTCATGATGGTGTTCTACCGAGTGGGCCCAGAGAAACCTCTCCGTCACACGGAGTGACAAATCCCGATCTCGATTCGTACCAACCCAACAGACACTTTCAGAGATACTCGTAGTGCACCTTTATAGTCACCCAGTTACGTTGTGACGTTTGAGACACCCAAAGCACTCCTACGGTATCCGGGAGTTGCACAATCTCACGGTCGAATGAAAAGACACTTGACATTAGAAAAGCTTTAGCATACGGACAATACGATCTAGTGCTATGCTTAGGATTGGGTCTTGTCCATCACATCATTATCCCAATGATGTGATCCCGTTATCAATGACATCTAATGCCCATGATCAGGAAACCATGATCATCTATTGACTAACGAGCTAGCCAACTAGAGGCTTGCTAGGGACACATTGTGATCTATTTATTTACACATGTATTACTATTTCCTGTTAATACAATTATACCATGAACAATAGACGATTATCATGAACAAGGAAATATGATAACAACCATTTTATTATTGCCTCTAGGGCATATTTCCAACAGTCTCCCACTTGCACTAGAGTCAATAATCTAGTTACATTGTGATGTATCGAACACCCATAGCATTATTGTGTTGATCATGTTTTGCTCGTGGAAGAGGTTTAGTCAACGGGTCTGCAATATTCAGATCCGTGTGTACTTTACAAATATCTATCACTCCACTCTGGACATGGTCCTGGATTGAGTTGTAGCGGCGTTTGATGTGCTTCGTCTTCCGGTGAAACCTGGGCTCCTTGGCTATGGCAATGGCCCCAGTGTTATCACAGAAGAGTGTCATTGGACCCGACGCGCTTGGAACCACTCCAAGGTCGGTGATGAGCTCCTTCATCCAAATTCCTTCATGAGCTGCTTCTGAAGCAGCTATGTACTCCGCTTCACATGTAGATGTTGCCATGACTTTTTGCTTGCTGCTGCACCAGCTCACTGCCCCACCATTCAACACATATACGTATCCGGTCTGTGACGTAGAGTCATCCGGATCTTGTCGAAGCTAGCACCGACGTAACCCTTTACGACGAGCTCTTCGTCACCTCTATAAACGAGAAACATTTCCTTAGTCCTTTTCAGGTACTTAAGGATATTCTTGACCGCTGTCCAGTGTTCCATACCGGGATCACTTTGGTACCTCCCTACCAAGCTTATGGCAAGGTTTATATCAGGTCTGGTACACATCATGGCATACATTAGAGAGCCCACGGCTGATGCATAGGGGACATAACCCATCTTCTCTCTATCTAATGCCGTGGTCGGCGACTGAGTCTTACTCAATCTCATACCTTGCAAAACTGGCAAGAACCCTTTCTTTGAGTTTTCCATATTGAACTTCTTCAATATCTTGTCAAGGTATGTACTTTGCGAAAGACCTATGAGGCGTCTTGATCTATCTCTATAGATCTTGATGCCTAATATGTATGCAGCTTCTCCAAGGTCCTTCATTGAAAAACTTTGGTTGAAATAGGCCTTTATGCTCTCCAACATCTCTATATTATTCCCCGTCAATAATATGTCATCCACATACAGTATGAGGAAAGCTACAGAGCTCCCACTCACTTTCTTGTACAGACAGGCTTCTCTGTAAACGCTTTAATCACCTCATTAAAGCGAATGTTCCAACTCCGAGATGCTTGCACCAGCCCATAGATGGAGCGCTGGAGCTTGCACACTTTTTTAGCACCCTTAGGGTCGACAAAACCTTCTGGTTGCATCATATACAACTCTTCCTTAAGGTTCCCGTTAAGGAACGCTGTTTTGACGTCCATTTGCCAAATTTCATAATCATAAAAGGCGACAATTGCTAACATGATTCAGACTGATTTCAACTTTGCTACGGGAGATAAAGTCTCTTCGTAGTCAACTCCTTGAATTTGTCGAAAACCCTTTGCGACAAGTCGAGCTTTGTGAACGGTTACATTACCGTTTGCATCAGTCTTCTTCTTGTAGATCCATTTATTTTCTATGGCTCGCCGGTCATCGGGCAAGTCCACCAAAGTCCATACTTTGTTCTCATACATGGATCCTATCTCGGATTTCATAGCCTCGAGCCATAGTTCGAAGGTTCACCGTTGTCTAACAACATGATTTCCATCACAGGGTTGCCGTACCACTCTCGTGCGGAGCGTGCCCTTGTGGACCTTCGCGGTTCAGTAGTAACTTGATCCGAAGCTTCATGATCATCATCATTAACTTCTTGTTCAGTTGGTGTAGGCGCCACATGAACAACTTCCCGCGCTGCGCTACTATCCTGTTCGAGAGGGGGTGTAATTACCTCATCAAGTTCTACCTTCCTCCCACTTACTTCTTTCGAGAGAAACTCTTTCTCTAGAAAGGATCTGTTCTTGGCAACAAAGGTTTTACCTTCGGATCTAAGATAGAAGGTATACCCAATAGTTTCCTTAGGGTATCCTATGAATACGCATTTCTCCACTTTGGGTTCGAGCTTTTATGGTTGAAGTTTCTTCACATAACCATCGCAGCCCCAAACTTTAAGAAATGACAACTTAGGTTTCTGGCCAAACCATAGTTCATACGGTGTCGTCTCAACGGATTTAGACGGTGCCCTATTTAAAGTGAATGCTGCAGTTTCTAATGCGTATCCCCAAAATGATAGCGGTAAGTCGGTAAGAGACATCATAGATCGTACCATATCTAATAAAGTGCGATTACGACGTTCAGACACTCCGTTGCATTGCGGTGTGCCACGCGGCGTCAGTTGTGAAACGATTCCACACTTCCTTAGGTGTGTGCCAAACTCGTGACTCAAATATTCTCCTCCACGATCAGATCGTAGACACTTGATTTTTCTGTCACGTTGATTCTCGACCTCACTCTGAAATTCCTTGAACCTTTCAAATGTCTCAGATTTGTGCTTCATCAAGTAGATATACCCATACCTACTCAAATCATTGGTGAGAGTGAGAACATAACGATAGCCACCGCGAGCTTCAACGTTCATTGGACCACACACATCAGTATGTATTATTTCCAATAATTCGGTTGCTCTTTCCATTATTCCTGAGAATGGAGTCTTAGTCATCTTGCCCATGAGGCACGGTTCGCATGTGTCAAATGATTCAAACTCAAGAGACTCTAATAGTCCATCAGTATGGAGCTTTTTCATGCGCTTAACGTCGATATGACCAAGGCGGCAGTGCCACAACTATGTGGGACTATCATTATCAACTTTGCATCTTTTGGTACTCACACTATGAATATGTGTAACATCACGATCGAGATTCATCAAGAATAAACCATTCACCAGCGGAGCATGACCATAAAACATATCACTCATATAAATAGAACAACCATTATTCTCTGACTTAAATGAGTAGCCGTCTCGCATTAAGCAAGACCCTGATACAATATTCATGCTCAAATATGGTACTAAGCAACAATTATTAAGGTTTAAAACTAATCCCGACGGTAGATGTAGAGGTAGCGTGCCGACGGCGATCACATCGACTTTGGAACCATTCCCGACGCGCATCGTCACCTCGTCCTTGGCCAGTCTCTGCTTATTCCGCAGTTCCTGCTTTGAGTTGCAAATTTAAGCAACAACACCGGTATCAAATACCCAGGAGCTACTACGAGCGCTGGTAAGGTACACATCAATAACATGTATATCACATATACCTTTAACATTGCCGGCCTTCTTGTCCGCTAAGTATTTGGGGCAGTTCCGCTTCCAGTGACCTTTTCCCTTGCAATAGAAGCACTCAGTCTCAGGCTTGGGTCCATTCTTTTTCTTCTTCCCGACATCTGGCTTACCGGGCGCGGCAACAGCTTTGCCGTCTTTCTTGAAGTTCTTCTTACCCTTGCCTTTCTTGAAACTAGTGGTCTTGTTGACCATCAACACTTGATGCTCTTTCTTGATTTCTACTTCTGCAGACTTGAGCATCGAGTACAACTCGGGAATGGTCTTTTCCATCCCTTGCATGTTGTAGTTAAGCACAAAGCATTTGTAGCTTGGTGGGAGAGACTGGAGGATTCTGTCAATTATAGCATCATCCGGAAGTTTGACTCCAAGTGAAGTCAGACGACCGTGTAATCCAGACATTTTGAGTATGTGCTCACTGACAGAACTGTTCTCCTCCATCTTACAGCTAAAGAACTTGTCGGAGACTTCATATCTCTCGACACGGGCATGAGCTTGAAAAACTAGCTTCAGCTCCTGGAACATCTCATATGCTCCGTGTTGCTCAAACGCCTTTGGAGCCCCGTTTCTAAACTGTATAACATGCCACACCTAACCAGAGAGTAGTCATCACTCCGCGTTTGCCAGACGTTCAGAATGTCCTGGGCTGCTGTGGGAGCGGGAGGGTCACCTAGCGGCGCATCAAGGACATAAGCCTTTTTAGCTGCTTCAAGGATGAGCTTCAAGTTGCGAACCCAGTCCGCATAGTTGCTACCATCATCTTTCAGCTTGTTTCTCTCTAGGAATGCGTTGAAATTGAGGTTGACGTTGTCCATCTACAATATTTATAAAGACTACTTTTAGACTAAGTTCATGACAATTAAGTTCATTGAATCAAATTAAGTATGAACTCCCACTTAAATCGACATCCCTCTAGTCATCTAAGTGATACATGATCCATGTTGACTAACCCGTGTCCGATCATCACGTGAGACGGACTAGTCACCATGGTGAGCAACTTCATGCTGATCGTATTCAACCATACGACTCATGTTTGACCTTTCGGTCTCTTGTATTCGAGGTCATGTCTGTACATGCTGAGCTCCTCGAGTCAACCTAGGTGTTTCGCGTGTGTAAATCTGGCTTACACCCGTTGTATGCGAACGTTAGAATCTATCACACCCGATCATCACGTGGTGCTTCGAGACAACGAACCTTCGCAATGGTGCACACTTAGGGGAATACTTTCTCGAAATTTTAAGAGGGACCATCTTATTATGCTACCGTCGTTCTAAGCAATAAGATGAAAAACATGATAAACATCACAATGCAATCATATAGTGACATGATATGGCCATTATCATCTTCGCCCTTTCGATCTCCATCTTCAGGCATCGCATGATCATCATCGTCACCGGCGTGACACCATGATCTCCATCATCATGATCTCCATCATCGTGTCTCCGTGAAGTAGTCACGCCTACTACTACTATCACCACTACTATAGCTAACGATTAGCAATGAAGTAAAAGTAGTAAGCACATGGCGTTGCATCTCATACAATAAATTCAGAAAACTCCTATGGCTCCCGCCGGTTGTCATACTCATCGACATGCAAGTCGTGAAACCTATTACAATAACATGATCATCTCATACATCATACATGCAACATCACAACTTTGGCCATATCACATCACATGTCAAACCCTGCAAAAACAAGTTAGACGTCCTCTAATTGTTGTTGCAAGTTTTACGTGGCTGATTTGGGTTCCTAGCAAGAACGCCTTCTTACCTACGTGACAGCCACAACGATGATATGCCAAAGCTATTTACCCTTCATAAGGAACCTTTTCATCAAATCCAATCCGACTAGAGTAGGAGAGACAGACACCCACTAGCCACCTTTATGCACGGTGTGCATGTCTGTCGGTGGAACCAGTCTCACGTAAGCATACATGTAAAGTCGGTCCGGGCCGCTTCATCCCACAATACCGCCGAAAAACAATAAGACTAGCAGCGGCAAGCAAATTGACAAATCATCGCCCACAACTTTTGTGTTCTACTCGTGCATAGAATCTACGCATAGAAAACCTCGCTCGGATGCCACTGTTGGGTAACGTAGCATAAATTCAAAATTTTCCTACGCATATTCAGATCTTCCTATGGACAGACCAGCAACAAGAGAGGGGTAATAGCATCTTCATACCTTTGAAGATCGCTAAGCGGAAGCGTTGCTAGAACGCGGTTAATGGAGTCGTACTCGCAGCGATTCCGATCTAGTGCCGAACTACGACACCTCCGCGTTCAACACACGTGCAGCCCGGTGACGTCTCCCACACCTTGATCCAGCAAGGAGGAGGGAGAGGTTGGGGAAGAACTCCAGCAGCACGACGGCGTGGTGTCGATGGAGAGACGAGGTCTCCCGGCAAGGCTTCGCCAAGCACCGGCAGAGAGGAGGAGAAAGAAGGGCAGGGCTGCGCCGAGGGAGAGGGAGAAGTCTGTCTCCCAAGGGCCAAAAACCCCTCTCTATTTATAGGAGGAGGGGAGGGGGGTACGGCAGCCACCAGATGGGAAAGGGGGCGGCGGCTAGGGTGGGAGGGGGTGGCGCACCACCTGGTGGGCCTAAGGCCCACCTGTGCCTAGGGTTTGCCCCCCTTCCTCTCCCCTGCGCATTGGGTTGAGTGGGGAGGCGCACCAGCCCACCTAGGGGCTGGTTCCCTCCCCCACTTGGCCCATCTTACCTCCCGGGGTCGTTGCCCCCCTTCGGTGGACCCCCGGGGCCACCTCCGGTGGTCCCGGTGGTCCCGGTACGTTACCGGTGATGCCCGAAACACTTCCGGTGTCCGAAACCATCCGTCCTATATAGCAATATTTACCTGCGGACCATTCCGGAGCTCCTCGTGAAGTCCGGGATCTCATCCGGGACTCCGAACAACTTTCGGTAACCTCGTATAACAATTCCCTATAACCCTAGCGTCATCGAACCTTAAGTGTGTAGACCCTACGGGTTCGGGAGACAGGCAGACATGACCGAGACACCTCTTCGGCCAATAACTATCAACGGGGTCTGGATACCCATGGTGGCTCCCACTTGCTCCACGATGATCTCATCGACTGAACCACGATGTCAAGGATTCAATCAATCCCGTATACAATTCCCTTTGTCTGTCGGTATAGAACTTGCCCGAGATTCGATCGTCGGTATACCTATACCTTGTTCAATCTCGTTACCGGTAAGTCTCTTTACTCGTTCTGTAGCACGTCATTGTGTGACTAACTCCTTAGTCACATTGAGCTCATGATGATGTCCTACCGAGTGGGCCCAGAGATACCTCTCCGTCACATGGGGTGACAAATCCCGATCTCGATTCGTACCAACCCAACAGACACTTTCAGAGATACCCGTAGTGCACCTTTATAGTCACCCAGTTACGTTGTGACGTTTGATACACCCAAAGCACTCCTACGGTATCCGGGAGTTGCACAATCTCACGGTCAAAGGAAAAGACACTTGACATTAGAAAAGCTTTAGCATACGAACAATACGATCTAGTGCTATGCTTAGGATTGGGTCTTGTCCATCACATCATTCTCCCAATGATGTGATCCCATTATCAATGACATCTAATGCCCATGATCAGGAAACCATGATCATCTATTGACTAACGAGCTAGCCAACTAGAGGCTTGCTAGGGACACATTGTGATCTATTTATTCACACATCTATTACTGTTTCCTGTTAATACAATTATAGCATGAACAATAGACGATTATCATGAACAAGGAAATATGATAAAAACCATTTTATTATTGCCTCTAGGGCATATTTCCAGCAAGAACGTGTATCAACCCGTACGCATAGATTACCCCATTGTCACCACGGGAATTTGCAAGTTGAGTACCAAGACATACACCAAGCGTTCTCAAATCCGATATTTAATCCAACATAAAAAGATCTCAAAGGGAAAGATTCAATTCATCACATCAAGATAGCAAGGGTCAAACACCATATTATCCAACTATATTAACAAAGGACGTGATACATCAAGATCGTGCCATCTGAAAAAATATATATAGAGAGAGAGATCAAACACATAGCTAGTAGTACATGCCCTCAGCCCCGAGGGTGAAATACTCCCTCCTCATCATGGCCTCCGCCGGGATGATGAAGATGGCCACCGGAGATGATTTCCCCCTCCAGCAGGGTACTCGAAAGGCTCCAGGTGGGTTTTTCTTTGATACACATAGTTACGATAGCGGAGAGGAAGTTCTATCCTATTTTTTTGGAGGGTTTTGGGGTTTTAAGATTTTTTAGAGTTGGAATCACGCGAGCCGGAGCCACGTGGGCTCGACAAGCTATTAGGGCGCTCAGGGGGTGGGGGTGCCCTGTTAGCTTGTGGCCCACAGGTGGCTCGCGTGTGGTAGTTCTTCACTCAAATATTGCTCATATGTTCTAGAAAAAATCATCAAAAGTTTCGGGCGATTTCGAGAACTTCCATTTTCTTCGAAAAAACAACACCACGGTAATTCTACTGAAAACAACGTCAGTCCGGGTTAGTTCTAATTTAATCATATAAAGTGCATCAAAACCATACGAAAGTATTGTAAACATAGGTAAATATGGCATGAATACTTCATAAATTATCGATATGTTGGAGACGTATCAGTGGCCCACACGTGGATCCCCTTAGGTGGTTCTTCACGCTCGTATTTCTAATTCTCCCAAGAAAAAAATCATAAAAACCTTTCACGCGATTCCGAAAAGTTTTATTTTCTGCACAAAAACAACACCACGGTAATTCTGCTCAAAACATCGTCACTCCGGGTTAGTTCTAAATAAATCATGTAAAGTGCATCAAAACCCTATAAATTATTGTAAACACAGGAAAATATGGCATGAATACTTCATAAATTATCGATACGTTGGAGACATATCAGCATCCCCAAGGTTAATTCCTACTCGCGAGTAGGTAAATGATAAAAGAAGTAATTTATGAAGTGTGAATGATAGCATAGTGAATAATTTTGATCATTGATAATTTGAGTCACTTTTCTAGCATCATGACCAACAACTTTTTCTCATAACAAATCATCATGACAGAGTAGCAATCAATTCACATGTCATGGTTCAAACAATGCATTCTGTAGAAACTTAGCAACATATGTTCATAATCATCAAACAATTTCAATGCATCATCAAGTCTAAGTAATAGCTCCACATACTCAATTATCATATAGTCTTATATGACTGCTAATACTAAGCATATTTTTAGAACAAACAACATCCATCAAACACAGAGAAAGATGGCTTAATGCTTCGCCTCCCAATGTACTTATCATGAAGATAATTGTCAACAATAATGAATCATGATGAAATATATTTGAGTGGATATATATGCTTGGATCTTTCCCCACCACATGGTTCTTGCCAACTAATAGATTTACATTGGAATAAGAAGTTGACTCAGCGTGAAAAGTAAATTACATGAAAGTAAATAGATTGTCCCTTCGTAGAGGGAAGAATGGATTTGCAGAGGTGTGAGAGCTCATTGTTTAAAACAAAGAAGAATATATTTTGGGTGGTGTGCCTTTCGTGTCAACGTTACAACAATGGATTTCAATATCTTCTATGCTAATCACATCATTGATGGTTCCCATACAGAATTGAAATTTTACTACTCCTCAACCATTCCAACACTTTCCATGGCTAGCCGTATCCACGGGTGCCCTCCAAACAATCAACTTTCTAGGGGGAGTTCTACTTTATTTATTTTTGTATTATGTAGGATTGGGAATCCTTTTACCAGCCTATCTCGTGTGATGACAAGTGAATAAACACTCATCATGAGAATAACCCGCTTAGCATGGAAGATATTGACTGGCCAATCACTCCATGAGCGGTACGAGCACACAACACAAATGTTTATTTGAAGATTTTAGCGGTGGCACATGCAAATTTACTTGGAATGGTAGTGAAATACCATATAAATGTAGGTATTGTGGACTATCATGGAAGAAACTAACTCAAGGATTTGGATGCACAAGTAGTATCTCTACTTTATATGAAGTTTTGTCTAGCAAAAGGTTCTAAACAAGCACCACATGTTGGAGGATCCATAACAATATAACTTCTATGCAAATATACCAAAACATAACCAATATGTTATCTTCCTTGTCCAACTTCAACTATTTTATCAAGGATGAAAATAATTAATGGGAATTCACAATCATAAAAGATGTTCAAGATAATATATTTTTATGTGAAAGTTCTCTTTCCTATACTAATCATTCATGAAGACCAATACTGTGATTGTCAAACTTCAATAGTTTTTTACTTTCTAAACCAAAAATAAAACTACTACTAACCGTAAAGCACATTGATAATTTCAGATTTATGATATTTTATTCATTCACAATTTACTCTTAGGATATAAGTGAAGCACAAGAGTAAACATCAAACTACTCTCAAAAGATATTAGTGAAGATCAATGAGTAGTCAAACAATTAGGTAGCTATGTGAGGACTCTATCTCAATAGATATTTTCATATCTGAGAATTTTATTCAAACAACAAACTAAACAAAAATGCACTCCAAGAATAGCACATATCATGTGGACAAATAAAAACTTAGGCTCAACATAGGCTAGTCGATATTTATTGACGAAGATAGGTGTGATGTGTGGCATCCCCAAGCTTAAATGATTGAGAGTTCTTGAAATATTTACTTGAAGTGCCTTGGGCATCCCCAATCTTGAGCTTTCGTATCTCGTTTAATCCTGTGATATCCTGGTTTTACCTAAGTCTCAAAAACTTCATCCACACAAAACTTGAAAAGAACACGTGAGATCGGTTAGTACACATAAGAATAAATGAAAACTTCATGTACTGCCAAGACAAGTTGCATAATAATTTTCAAACATTATACTATCATTTCCAGAATTTATATCCTAGAAGCCATGAAAACTCTAGGATAAGTAGATAACAAAACTATGATAACAATCTGTCTAAATAGAACAGTCTCTAGCAATCAACTTAAAAAATGTACTTCTGTAACTCCAAAAATTCTGACAATTTTGGAAATGGTAAATAATTGGTATGAAAGTAATGTATAATAATTAAGAAACTTTCCACATTTTGGTCAAATCACATAATTCAAATACTACAACAAAAGTTTATGCTTTTGTACAACACACATCACACATGCAATTAAAGTATTCTAAAGGAAATTCTTGGAAATTTTTATTGAAAAAAAAGATTATAGATAACATATAAGAGGTAACAATGTTATAAAATTACGCTCCAAGCAAAACACATAATATGTGATGAATAAAAATATAGCTCTAAGTAAGATATACCGATAGTATTGAAGACGAAAGAGGAGATGTCTTGCGGGGCATCCCCAAGCTTAGACGCTTGAGTATTCCTTGGATATTACCTTGGCGTGCCTTTGGAATCCACAGGCTTAGATTCTTTCTGCTCCTTATTCTCCTCCCATCGGTATCTCACCCAAAACTTGAAAACATCAATCATACAAAACTTAAGGAAACTTCGTGAGATGGACTAGTATAATAAATATAGAACATTCACTTAGGTATTGTCAAGACAAGATTCATAAGTTTTATCACATAATACCTACTGTATTCTATCATTCCCATAATTGATATCACTAAATATAAGCTATGGAAACACTAAAACAAGCAAACTATACATGCAAAGCAGAATCTGTCAAAAATAGAATAATATGAGAATATCTGAATGAACACCATACTTGTATGACTCTAAAAATTATGGAAAATAGGAAAACGCAGATAATTTTCATTGAAAAACCATGTAAAATGTTCAAATTTTTTTGCCGCTCCATTAAAATGAGAGAAATTCTACACTGGACGTAAAGTTTGTATTTTGGCACAGAATCAAACTAACAAGTATCCACATTATCCCAAAGGCTTTAGTTGGCACCTTATGAAATAAAAGACACAAAACAGGATTACTACAATAGCTTAATCATGTTAACACATGAAAGCAGGAAGGAGAAGTGTTGGGTTGTCTCCTAACAAGCACTTTTGTTTAATGATTTTTTGCTAGGCAAGATGATTTCAATGGTGCTCACATAAAAGTAATGAATTGAAACACAACGGGAGCATCAACATATGAAAAACACATTTAAGTCTAACCCACTTCCTATGCATAGGAATTTTGCAAGCGAACAATTTATTGTAGCAAGAATCAACATGCATAGGAAGGCAAAACAAGCATGAATTCAAAACTTTGAACACATAGAGAGGAAACTTGATATTATTGCAATACCCACAACCATATGTTCCCCTCTCAAATAATTTTAGTAGTATCATGAAGGAATTCAACAATATAACTATCACATAGATCATTATCTTCATGATCCACAAGCATAGAAAATTTATCACTCTCCACATAACCAAAAAATTTCTCCTTCATAATAGTGGTGGTAGCAAACTCAATAAAATAACTATCATGTGATACTTGATTGGCATAATCCAACCAATCATTAAAGTCATGATTACAAGTTTCATGGTTATTATTACTCTTTATAGCATACATTTCATCACCATAACCATCATAAATAGAAGGCATGCTCTCATCATAATAAATTTGCTCGTCAAAACTCGAGGGACTAAAAATATCATCTTCATCAAAGATAGCATACCCAAGCTTGTGGCTTTGCATATCATTAGCATCATGGATATTCAGAGGATTCATACTAAAAATATTGCTATCATGCTCACCATTCAAGGATTTCACATTAAGCATTTTTATAAATTCTTCCTCTAACAATTGAGCACAATTTATCGAAGCATCATTTTCATGAAAGACAACAAAAAAGGCAAACAAATTAAGGTAACCTAAATTCCATTTTTTGTAGTTTTCTATTGTAAAACCAAAATTGTGAAAAATAGAAATGAAAATATTTAATTGCAAGATTTGAAGAGATACCTTCAAGCACTCTCCTACGCAACAACGTCGCCAAAAAAGAGCTTGACGTCTACTACGAAGCTTTATTCTTCTAGACGTTGTTGGGCCTCCAAGTGTAGAGTTTTGTAGAACAACACCAAATTTCCCTCAACTATATGACCTAAGGTTTATCATTCCGTTGGAGGTGTAGTATTAAGATGGTCTATCTCAAGCAACCCTATGATCAAATACAAGAAATCTGTTGTGTCCCCAACACACCAAATATAATGGAAAATTGTATAGGTGCACTTGTTCGGCCAAGAGATGGTGATACTATTGTAGTATGGATAGTAGAAATATATTTTTACAATATAAATAAATAAAAACAGCAAGGTAACAAGTAGTAAACAGAGAGCAAAACCGTATATTAATGCTTAGAACAAGGCCTAGGGTTCGTACTTTCACTAGTGCAATATCTCAAAATTGCTAACATAGTACAATCATGTTATCATCCCTCAAGGCAGAGAACCACCTCAAAGTTATTATTTTTGGTCTAACTTTTGAGCTATTCCTATAAGTGTCACAAACAGCCCTAGAGTTCGTACCAGAATAACACCTATGATACATAACAATCAACCCTAATGGCATCGAGATACTCCAGTTTCACCTCAAGTATCTGTGTGTTAATTATTCGACATGCACCAAACAATTTCAGATTCATTATATTCAATCCAACACAAATAACTTCAAAGTGTACCCCGAGATTTCTATTAGAGAAAGTAGGACAAGAATGTGTATCAACCCCTATGCATAGATTACTCGAATGTCATATCGGGAATCTGCAAGTTGAGTACCAAAACATATATCAAGTGAATCAATAGAACACCCCATTGTCATCAAGGCTATCCACATGCAAGACATACATCAACTGATCTCAAATCCAATATTCAATCCAACATAACTAAATCTCAAAGGGAAAGATTCAATTCATCACATCAAGATATATAGCAAGGGACGAACACCATATGATCCAACTATATTAAGAAAGCTTGTGATACATCAAGATTGTGATATCTTAAGAACACGAGAGAGCGAGAGAGAGAGATAGATAGATAGATAGATAGATAGATAGATAGACAGAGAGAGAGAGGTATCAAACACATAGCTACTGGTACATACCCTCAGCCCCGAGGGTGAACTACTCCCTCCTCATCATGGACACTGCCAGGATGATGAGGATTGCCACCAGTGATGATTTTCCCCTTCGGCAGGGTACCGAAAAGGCTCTAGATTGGTTTTTATTTGATATATAGAGTCCCTGCGGCGGAGCGGAAGTGCTAGGTTAACTTTTGGGGTTTCTGTATTTATAGGAATTTTCAACGCTGGAATCATGTCAGCCGGAGCCATGTGGGCCCCACATGGGCGCGCCCTATTGTCTTGTGGCCCACAGGTGACTCCCGTGTGGTGGTTCTTCGCTCCGGTGTCCTGAGGAAAAATCATAAAAAAGTTTCGATCGATTCCAAGAACTTTTATTTTCTGCACAAAAAGAACACCACTGTAATTATGCCGAAAACAATATTAGTTCGGGTTAGTTCTAAATAAATCACATAAAGTGCATCAAAACCATATATAAGTATTGTAAACATAGGCAAATATGGCATGAATTCTTCATAAATTATCGATACATGGAGAGATATCAGTGAACTACTCCCTCCTCGTTATGGATACCGCTCTCTCATGATGATTTCCCCCTCGGGCAGGGTGCCGGAACAGGGCTTCGAATGACTTCTCTTCGGTAAAGAGGCTTGTGACGGTAGAGCGAAAGTTTTAGGTTAACTTTCGGGGGTTTCTAGATTTATAGCAATTTTTAGCGTTGGCATCACGACAGCCGGAGCTACGTGGGCCCCACAAGCAAACAAGGAGCACCCAGGGAGGGTGAATGCGCTGTTGGGGAACGTAGCATGGGAAGCAAAAAAATTCCTACGCGCACGAAGACCTATCATGGTGATGTCCATCTACGAGAGGGGATTTCAGATCTACGTACCCTTGTAGGTCGCACAGCAGAAGCGTTAAGAAACGCAGTTGATGTAGTGGAACGTCCTCACGTCCCTCGATCCGCCCCACGAACCGTCCCACGAACCGTCCTGCGATCCGTCCCACGATCCGCTCCGATCTAGTGCCGAACGGACGGCACCTCCGCGTTCAGCACACGTACAGCTCGACGATGATCTCGGCCTTCTTGATCCAGCAAGAGAGACGGAGAGTTATATGAGTTCTCCGGCAGCGTGACGGCGCTCCGGAGGTTGGTGGTGACCTAATCTCAGCAGGGCTCCGCCTGAGCTCCGCAGAAACGCGATCTAGAGGAAAAACCGTGGAGGTATGTGGTCGGGCTGCCGTGGCAAAAGTTGTCTCAAATCAGCCCTAAAACTCCACTATATATAGGAGGGAGGGAGGGGAGGAGGCAGCCTCAAAACTTCAAGGTTTGGCCGAAATTGGAGGTGGAGGAGTCATACTCCAATCCTACTTGGAGTTGGATTCCACCTTCCCACTTGGAAACTCTTTCCACCTTGTGTTTTTTCCTTCTCAAACCTTATGGGCCTTAGTGGGAACTTATTCCAGCCCACTAGGGGCTGGTTTATCTCTTCCCATAGCCCATGAGACCCCTTGGGGCGTGACACCCCTCCCGATGGTCCCCGGCACCCCTCCCGGCAATCCCTGTACACTACCGATGAGCCCGAAACTTTTCCGGTGACCAAAATAGGACTTCCTATATATCAATCTTGACCTCCGGACCATTCCGGAGCTCCTCGTGACGTCCTAGATCTCATCTGGGACTCCGAACAACTTTCGGTTACCAACACCTATAACTCAACTATACCGAAACGTCACCGAACCTTAAGTGTGCAGACCGTGCGGGTTCGAGAACTATGTAGACATGACCCGAGACACTCCTCGGTCAATATCCAATAGCGGGACCTGGATGCCCATATTGGATCCTACATATTCAGAAGATCTTTATCGGTTGAACCTCAGTGCCAAGTATTCATATAATCCCGTATGTCATTCCCTTTGTCCTTCGGTATGTTACTTGCCCGAGATTCGATCGTCAGTATCCACATACCTATTTCAATCTCGTTTACTGGCAAGTCTCTTTACTTGTTCCGTAATACAAGATCCCGCAACTTACACTAAGTCACATTGCTCGCAAGGCTTGTGTGTGATGTTGTATTACCGAGTGGGCCCCGAGATACCTCTCCGTCACACGGAGTGACAAATCCCAGTCTCGATCTATACTAACTCAACGAACACCTTCGGAGATACCTGTAGAGCATCTTTATAGTCACCCAGTTACGTTGCGACGTTTGATACACACAAAGCATTCCTCCGGTGTCAGTGAGTTATATGATCTCATGGTCATAGGAACAAATACTTGACACGCACAAAACAGTAGCAACAAAATGACACGATCAACATGCTACGTCTATTAGTTTGGGTCTAGTCCATCACATGATTCTCCTAATGATGTGATCCCGTTATCAGGTGACAACACTTGCCTATGGTGAGGAAACCTTGACCATCTTTGATCAACGAGCTAGTCAACTAGAGGCTTACTAGGGACATTGTTTTGTCTATGTATCCACACATGCACTATGTTTCCAATCAATACAATTATAGCATGGATAATAAACGATTATCATGAACAAAGAAATATAATAATAACTAATTTATTATTGCCTCTAGGGCATATTTCCAACATGCGCCATGTTATCTTGTGGCCCACAGGTGGCCCCCCTCCAGTGGTTCTTCGCTCTGGTATTTATCATAGTATCCAGAAAAAATCGTCAAAAAGTTTAGGGCGATTCCGAGAACTTTTATTTTCTCAATAAAAAAACACCACGATAATTGTGCTGAAAACGGCGTCCGTTCGGGTTAGTTCTAATTAAATCATATAAAGTGCATCAAAACCATATACAAGTATTGTAAGCATAGGATAGTATGGCATGAATACTTCATAAATTATCGATGCGTTGGATATGTATCAGCATCCCCAAGCTTAATTCCTACTCGTCCACGAGTAGGTAAATGATAAAACAAGTAATTTATGAAGTGTGAATGCTAGCATAGTGTATAATTTTGATCAATGACAATTTCACTCACTTTTCCAGCATCATAACCAGCAACGTTTTCTCATGAAACTCATTATGATAGAGTAGCAATAAATTCACATGTCACTGTTCAAACAATGCATTCTCTTGAATCTTAACAACATATGTTATTAGTCATTAAACAATTTCAATGCATCATATATATTTTCAGCAAATTATAAGTAAGATCCGCACATAGTCAATTATCATATAGTATTCTGTGATTGCTAGTACTCAAAGCATATTTTTAGAACAAACAACATCCATCAAACACAGAGAAAGATAGGTGCTCAATGTTTCGCCTCCGAGCATACTTATCATGAATATAATTGTCAACAATAATGAATCATGATTAAATATATTGTACGGGATATATGTGTTTGGATATTTCCCCATAACATGATGCTTGCTCACTAATAGATTGAGGTTGGAATAGGAATTTGACTCAACAGGAAAAGTAAATAACATGAAAGTAAAATACATAAAAGTAAACAGATTGTCCCTTCGCAGAGGAAAGTAGGGAGTTGTAGAGGTGCAAGAGCTCATTGCTTAAAAGAGAGACGAATATATTTTCGATGGTGTGCCTTTCCTGTCAACGTTACAACAAGGGATTAAAATACTAAGAATTGACAATCACAATATTGGCCGTTCCCAATATAGAATTGAAATTTTACTCCCCCTCAACCATTCAAAAACTTTCCATGGCTAGCCGTATCCACGGGTGCCCTCCAAACAATCAACTTTCCAAGGGGAGTTCTTATTTAATTATTTCTGTATTATGTAGGACCGAGAATCCTTTTTACCAGACTCTCTTGTGCAATGACAAGTGAATAAACACTCATCATGAGAATAACCCACTTAACATGGAAGATATTGACTGCCCCTATCGCTCCATGAGCGGTAGGAACACACAAAATGAATATTTATTTGAAGGTTTTAGAGGTGGCACATGCTGATGACCCACAAGTATAGGGGATCAATCGTAGTCCTTTCGATAAGAAGAGTGTCGAACCCAACGAGGAGCAGAAGGCTCTGATAAGCGGATTTCAGCAAGGTAATAACTGCAAGCACTGAAAGTAGCGGTAACAAGTGATTGTGTAGTGAGGTGAAACGTAGCGAGCAAAAAGTAACAAGTAACAAGTAGTAGCAACGGTTCAGTAAGTGGCCCAATCCCTTTTGTAGCAAGGGACAAGCCTGAACAAAGTCTTATAGGAGGAAAAACGCTCCCGAGGACACACGGGAATTTCTGTCATGCTAGTTTCATCATGTTCATATGATTCGCGTTCGTTACTTTGATAGTTTGATATGTGGGTGGACCGGCGCTTGGGTACTGCCCTTACTTGGACAAGCATCCCACTTATGATTAACCTCTCTCGCAAGCATCCGCAACTACAAAATAAGAATTAACAAAGTCTAACCATAGCATTAAACTAGTGGATCCAAATCAGCCCCTCACGAAGCAACGCATAGGCTGGGGTTTAAGCTTCTGTCACTCCAGCAACCCATCATCTACTTACTACATCCCAATGCCTTCCTCTAGGCCCAAATATGGTGAAGTGTTATGTAGTCGACGTTCACATAACACCACTAGAGGAAAAGACAACATACAACATATCAAAATACCGAACGAATATCAAATTCACATGACTATTATTAACATGACTTATCCCATGTCCTCAGGAACAAAAGTAACTACTCACAAAACATTATCATAATCATGATCAGAGGTGTAATGAATAGCATCAAGGATCTGAACATAAACTCTTCCACCAAGTAATCCAACTAGCATCAACTACAAAGAGTAATCAACACTACTAGCAACCTTACAAGTACCAATCGGAGTTGCGAGACGGAGATTGGTTACAAGAGATGAACTAGGGATTGGAGAGGAGATGGTGCTGATGAAGATGTTGATGAATATGCCTCCCCTCCGACGAGAGGAGTGTTGGTGATGACGATGGTGACGATTCCCCCCTCTGGGAGGGAAGTTTCCCCGGCAGGATCGTCCTGCCGGAGCTCTAGATTGGATCTTCTCAAGTTCCGTCTCGTGGCGGCGGCAAAACCACGAAAAAGCTCCCTCTTAATTTTTTCTGGACCAGGACGCTTCATAGAGCAAAAGAGGGGGGCTAGTGGGCCGTCAGGGAGCCCACATGCCCCCACTCTGCCGCGAGGGGGTGGCGGTGTCAGGGCTTGTGGAACCCTGGCAGCCCCCTCCGGTAGTTCTTTCGCCTAGTATTTTTTTATATAATCCAGAAAAAATCCATGTAACTTTTCATGGCATTTGCAGATGTGCAGAATAGTGGACTAGGATTTGCTCCTTCTCCAGTCCAGAATTCCAGCTGCCTGAATTCTCCCTCTTCAAATAAACCTTGCAAAATAAGAGAGAAAAGGCATAAATATGGTACCACAAGTAATATGACAGCCCAAGAAGCAATAAATATCAACATGAAAGCATGATGCAACATGGACGTATCAACTCCCCCAAGCTTAGACCTCGCTTGTCCTCAAGCGAAAGCCAAGTTCCATAAACATGTCCACATGTTGAGGGACGAAGGTGTCGATAAAACATTATACGGACATGAGGGCATCATGATCACACATAGAACAACAATACATCATAAAGATTCTTATGGGAAAGTAACAATTCCTTCACAAAGCAAAGCATGAAGCAAAAACCTTACCGAGAAGTAACCAACAATAGTCCATAGTCATTGAAGCAATGCAATTTATCACAACATGAGAAAGAGTCAAATAAGAGCTTGTAAGGCAAACCCACATACTCAATCATCTCTTTTGTTTTCCACAATTGTTACAACTCATGTGGTACTCATGGTGTCAAAGTTTCAGCTGGACACAGAGGAAGATAGGGGCTTATAGTTATGCCTCCCAACGGTTTACCTCAAGGGTAAAGTCAACAATGGTTTACTCAACTCCAAGTTGATATATGAATATAGATCTTTCCCAAACATGTGACGGTAGCCAAAACAAAGGCAAAGAGGGAATTGGTGAAGATCACCATGACTCTTACAAGGAAAAAAAGTAAAGGTACAAGATAGGCCCTTCGCAGAGGGAAGCATAGGTTGTCATGCGCTTTTGAGGTTTGAATGTGTGTCCTCTTATTACGGAGGAACGTCACTTTATATTGCCTCCTGTGATAAAGAACTTTATTATGCCGTCTGTCGCTTTTATTGCTTCCTCATCACAGGTTCATACAAAGCTTATTTTCCACACACTAATAGATCATACATATTAGAGAGCAATTTTTATTGCTTGCACCGATGACAACTTACTTGAAGGATCTTATTCAATCCATAGGTAGGTATGGTGGACTCTCATGGCAAAACTGGTTGGAGGTTTATGGATGCACAAGTAGTATCTCTACTTGGTGTGGGAGTTTTGGCTAATATGAGGTGGAAGCAATCGTCACATGCTAAGGGATCTCTAATCATATAACATTGTTTGGAACCAAGCAAACACAATTCATTATGTTGTCTTCCTTGTCCAACATCTACTCCTAAGCATGTAATAGTTTGGTGAGTGCTCACAATTGCAAAAAGTGTCTAAGATGATATATTTATATGTGAAACTCTCTTTCCTTATTACTTCTTATTAATTGCAACAATGACTGAGGTCTATGTTGATTTATTCTCAACAAGTTTCAATCATCATACGTGTCATAAGTGAAGTTATCACTTTCCATAAGATCGTCTCATGATCTTTCATGCTATCGTTCTTTTCATACTTTTGATCATGGCACAAAGCAAAGCCCTTGACTAAGAAACTCTTTATTTTATAGCTCGTAAGCTCGAATACATCGGGGGAGAGACAAAAGAAAAAGACTCAAACTAAAAACTAAAGACTTATTCCTCTAAGAGAAGAAATAAAAACTGAAAAGGAAAGAACTAAAAGAAAGGTAAAAGCAAAAGATATAAAGGTGATACGATACCAGGGCAACTCCCCCAAGCTTGGCAGAAGCCAAGGGGATTGCCCATACCAATGCTTGGTTGTCTTCCTTTGGTGGTGATGGTGTTATTGTTGGGGTAGTCTGATCCTCCGTCTTCCAAGGCATAGGTGCTCCATCATGGCAGGATGAACGAGTCGCCGGAATCCTCAAATCTGCAGCCAACCTTATTGATTTAAATATGTACTCATACTCACAGTTTTGATTCTGCAGGTCATAGATCTGGCCCTGAAGTTGGTCAACCCTATCGTAGAGCCTGGAGAGATGTTTCCCAATATCAATGGCATCCATCTTGTGATTGCTAGTGAACTCCGTGATCATCGTGTGGTTGGCGTTGAGTCCACGCTCCACCATCCCTTGGCACTTGAAGACTTGTTGCTCCATTGCTTCGAGCCTCGTCTCCATGCTTTCGGTCTTCTTAGGCCCCTCAACATCACGGATGTGCAACATCCCCTCGCTCATCTTGATAGATTGAGGGTGTTTCAGCACTTCCGTGAGGTAGGGATTGATGACCTTCTCGAAGATCTTGTCCTTAGGAGCATTTGGGGAAGTCATGATGATCTAGCTCTGTCACAGAAACAGGCTCGAAATGAAAACAGGGGGAAACTATGCAATACGGAGATCAAATCCTTCGGGCGACTATATATTGATTTTTTCTGGGCCAGAAGGAGTCCTCCGCAAGAAAACGGAGTTCGGGAGGCACACGAGGTCCCCACAAGCTTTCTCTCCGCCACCAGGGGGTAGGGGGCAGTGGCAGGGCTTGTGGCCACCTCGTTCGCTCTCCGGACTGCTTTTTATTTGTCTAATTTTCCAAAAAATCCAAAACGGAAGAAATTTCCTATTGGAAAAGTTTTGGAGTCCAATTTCTTACCGAAACAGATACATCTTCGTTTTCAAGGTCTGAAACAGGCTGATAAACATCCCTTATGTACTCCTGTGGGGTTATGACATTGATGATATTGGTCTCAACATTTATGGGAGTCCCAGAGATGTAATGCTTGATTCTTTGCCCATTTACCACTCTAGGAAAATTTCCTTCCGTGTTATTGATTTTGATGGCACCGGAACGATATACTTCCTCGACAACATAGGGACCTTCCCATTTAGAGAGAAGCTTGCCTGCAAAGAATCTCAAATGAGAATTGTATAGCAAGACGTAATCACCTACATTGAACTCTCGTTTCTGTATTCGTTTGTCGTGCCATCTCTTAACCTTTTCCTTGAACAACTTGGCATTCTCATATGCCTGGGCTCTCCATTCATCTAACAAGCTGATATCAAACAACCGCTTCTCACCGGCAAGTTTGAAATCAAAGTTGAGCTCTTTGATTGCCCAATAAGCTTTGTGTTCCAGCTCAAGAGGTAAATGACATGCCTTACCGTAAACCATTTTATACGGTGACATGCCCATGGGATTCTTATAAGCAGTCCTATAAGCCCATAGTGCATCGTCAAATTTGTTAGACTAGTTCTTTCGAGATCTATTTACGGTCTTTTGTAAGATCAACTTGATCTCCCTATTACTCAACTCAACTTGACCACTAGACCGAGGATGATAAGGACATGCAACTCTATGGTTGACATCATACTTAGCTAGCATCTTGCAGAAAACACCATGAATGAAGTGTGAACCGCCATCAGTCATCAAGTATCTAGGGACTCCAAATCTTGGGAATATGACTTCTTTAAGCATCTTAATAGAGGTGTGGTGATCAACATTTTTAGTGGGGATAGCTTCTACCCACTTAGTAACGTAATCCACAGAAACTAAGATGTGAGTGTACCCATTGGAACTCGGGAAGGGTCCCATATAATCAATGCCCCAGACATCAAATGGTTCAATGACAAGTGAATAGTTCATATGCATCTCTTGACGCTTACTGATGTTCCCTATCCTTTGGCATTCATCACAAGACAAGACAAACTTATGGGCATCCTTGAAGAGAGTGGGCCAATAGAAACCTGATTGCAATACCTTATGAGCAGTTCTATCTCCAGCATGGTGTCCTCCGTAGGCTTCGAAATGACAATTCTGCAGGATCTGTCCCTGTTCATGTTTAGGCACACAACGTCTAATAACACCATCTACTCCTTCCTTATAAAGGCGAGGATCATCCCAAAAGTAGTGTCTCAAACCAAAGAAGAATTTCTTCTTTTGTTGATAGGTGAAACTGGGTGGTATGTATTTGGCTACGATATAGTTTGCATAATCGGCATACCACGATGCACTATGTGAAGTGCGGATGACATTTAATTGCTCATCAGGAAAGCTATCATCAATAGGTAGTGGGTCATCAAGGACATTCTCTAGCCTAGACAAGTTATCAGCTACAGGGTTATCAACACCCTTTCGGTCAACGACGTGCAAATCAAATTCCTGTAGCAGGAGAACCCTTCTGATCAGCCTAGGCTTAGTGTCCTTCTTCTCCATGAGGTACTTAATAGCAGCATGATCAGAGTGAATAGTGACTTTGGAGTCAACTATGTAAGATCTCAACTTTTCACATGCAAACACGACTACTAAAAATTCCTTCTCCGTAGTGGCATAGTTTCTTTGGGCACTGTCTAGAGTCTTACTAGCGTAGTGAATGACATTCAACTTCTTGTCAACTCTTTGTCCTAGAACAGCACAAACAACATAATCACTAGCATCACACATGATTTCAAAGGGCAAGTTCCAGTCAGGTGGTTGAACAATAGGTGCGGTTACAAAGCCTTCTTAAGTATTTCGAAAGCTTCCTCACAATCCTCATCAAAAACAAAAGGAACATCCTTCTGCAAGAGGTTGGTAAGAGGCCTAGAAATCTTAGAAAAGTCTTTAATGAACCTTCTATAGAAACCAGCATGACCTAAGAAACTTCGTATACCTCTGATATCTGTGGGGCAAGGCATTTTCTCAATTGCATCAACCTTAGCCTTATCAACTTCAATGCCTCTCTCAGAAATTTTGTGTCCTAAGATGATACCTTCATTAACCATAAAGTGGCACTTCTCCCAATTCAAGACGAGGTTGGTTTCTTCGCATCTCTGTAAGACTCGATCAAGGTTGATGAGGCAATCATCAAAGGAAAACCCGTAAACGGAGAACTCATCCATGAAAACCTCGACAATCTTTTCACAAAAGTCAGAGAATATAGCCATCATACATCTTTGGAAGGTGGCAGGTGCATTACATAAGCCAAAAGGCATACGTCTATAGGCAAAGGTACCGAAAGGGCAGGTGAAAGTGGTTTTCTCTTGATCAGATTGTGCAACAGGTATCTGCGAGAAACCTAAATAACTGTCTAGAAAGCAGAAGTGTGTGTGTTTTGATAGCCTTTCTAGCATTTGGTTGATGAACGACAAAGGATAATGATCTTTCCTAGTTGCCTTGTTCAGTTTCCGGATGTCTATCACCTTTCTATAGCCGGTAATAATCCTTTGTGGGATTAGTTCATCCTTATCATTAGGAACGACGGTGATACCTCCCTTCTTAGGTATTCAATGTACTGGACTTACCCAATCACTATGAGCAACATGATAAATGATTCCTGCTTCCATAAGCTTTAATATTTCTTTTCTAACGATCTCGTTCATCTTAGGATTTAATCTCCTTTGATGATCAGCAACTGGTTTAAAGTTAGGATCGGTTTTAATCTTGTGCTGACATAGAGTAGGACTAATACCCTTAAGATCATCAAGAGTATAACCAATAGCGGCGCGATGCTTACTCAGAGTTTTTAGTAACTTTGTCTCTTCGCGCTCTGAGAGGAGAGCACTAATAATGACATGATATATCTCCTTCTCATCAAGATAGGCATACTTAAGAGTATCAGGCAACTGTTTAATCTCGAACATAGGATCACCCTTTGGTGGGGGAGGATCCCCAAGCAGTTCAACAGGCAGATTATTCTTGAGAATAGGATATTGTTCTAAGACAATTTTATCTATCTCATCTCTCTCCTCCATATGCATATCATTTTCATGCCCAAGCAGATATTGCTCTAAAGGATCCATAGGAGGTACGGCAATAGAGGCAAGAGCAATAATTTCATCTCTACCAGACGACTCTCTTTCATGAGGTTGTCTTCCAAACTTGGAGAAGTTAAATTCATGAGACACACCCTCGAAACTTACTGTGACAGTCTGCTTAATGCAATCAATGTGAGCATTGATAGTGTTGAGAAAGGGTCTACCGAATATGATGGGACAAAAGCTATCTTGTGCAGTACCAAGGACGAGGAAATCAGTAGGATACTTCGTCTTACCACACAGGACTTCTACGTCTCTCACAATTCCCAAAGGGCAAATAGTGTCTCTATTAGCTAGCATAATAGTGACATCAATGGGTTCTAATTCAGAAGGTGCAATCTCATCTTTGATTTCATCATATAGAGAACGGGGTATTGCACAAACACTAGCTCCCATATCACATAAACCATGGTAATAGTGATCTCCTATCTTAACAGAAACAATGGACAGGCCAACTACAGGTCCGTGTTTGTCTTTCACGTGAGGTTTAGCAATTCTAGCGGAGTCCTCACAGAATTTGATAACATGCCCATCTATGTCTTCGGCTAAGAGATCTTTGATAATAACAACACTAGGTTCAACTCTAATTTCCTCAGGGGGTGCAAGTGATCTAATGTAACCCCTACGTATCACAGTTGGAGCTTTAGAATAATCCTTTATCCTAGCAGGGTATGGTGGTTTCTTAGTGTAAGCACAAGGAACAACAGGATCACTAAAAGCAATGACTTTCTCCTCAACTAGATTGGTTTTGGCTATGTTGCTTTCTACAGGAGGATGATATTTAAACCACTTCTCTTTGGGAAGATCAACATGAGCACCAAAAGATTCACATAGAGAAGCTACTATCTCAAAGTCAAGTCCATACTTAGCGCTAAAATCTCTAGAAGTGTTTGTCTCAACAAAAGATTTAACGCAATCAAACTGGAAATTCATACCTGACTCCTTACCTTCCTCCAGCTCCCAATATTCATAGTTGCGTTTGATTCTCTCCAATAAATTCCACTTGTGATCAATATCCTTCTTCATAAAAGAACTGGCACAAGAAGTGTCAAGCATGGTACGATCTTCATGAGAAAGCCGAGCATAAAAGTTTTGAGTGATGATTTCTCTCGAGAGCTCATGATTGGGGCATGAATATAGCATTGATTTAAGCCTCCCCCAAGCTTGAGCTATGCTTTCTCTGTCACGAGGCCAAAAGTTATAAATAAAGTTCCGAGCACAATGTACTAAATGCATAGGATAGAACTTTTGATGAAATTCCAATTTCAACCGATTGTAGCCCCATGATCCAGTATCATCACATAGCCTATACCATGTCAACGCCTTATCCTTCAAAGATAAAGGAAAGACTTTCTTCTTTACCTCATCCTCGGGCAAACCTGCAAGCTTATATAAACCACAAACTTCATCTACAAAGATTAGATGCAAGTCTGGATGTGAAGATCCATCTCCTGTGAAAGGATTAGCTAGCATTTATCAAGCATACCCGAAGGAATTTCATAAAAGATATTTTGAGTAGGTACCTCACGTTGAGGAGCAACTCCTCGTGCTTCCGTTCGTGGTGAATATACCCCGAACAAACTCCTCAAAGGAACAGTTTCCATAGTGACAAGTGACAATAAATTTCAGCACAGTATATAAATGTTTCCTTACCAATTTCCACTTACCAAAGGCGCTTCACTCCCCGGCAATGGCGCCAGAAAAGAGTCTTGATGACCCACAAGTACAGGGGATCAATCGTAGTCCTTTCGATAAGTAAGAGTGTCGAACTCAACGAGGAGCAGAAGGCTCTGATAGGCGGATTTCAGCAAGGTAATAACTGCAAGCACTGAAAGTAGCGGTAACAAGTGATTGTGTAGTGAGGTGAAACGTAGCGAGCAAAAAGTAACAAGTAACAAGTAGTAGCAACGGTGCAGCAAGTGGCCCAATCCCTTTTGTAGCAAGGGACAAGCCTGAACAAAGTCTTATAGGAGGAAAAACGCTCCCGAGGACACACGGGAGTTTCTATCATGCTAGTTTCATCATGTTCATATGATTCGCGTTCGTTACTTTGATAGTTTGATATGTGGGTGGACCGACGCTTGGGTACTGCCCTTACTTGGACAAGCATCCCACTTATGATTAACCTCTCTCACAAGCATCCGCAACTACAAAAGAGGAATTAAGACAAAGTCTAACCATAGCATTAAACTAGTGGATCCAAATCAGCCCCTCACGAAGCAACGCATAGACTGGGGTTTAAGCTTCTGTCACTCCAACAACCCATCATCTACTTACTACTTCCCAATGCCTTCCTCTAGGCCCAAATATGGTGAAGTGTTATGTAGTCGACGTTCACATAACACCACTAGAGGAAAAGACAACATACAACATATCAAAATGCCGAATGAATATCAAATCGCCCAGTATTTTTTATATAATCCAGAAAAAATCCACGTAACTTTTCAGGGCATTTGGAGATGTGCAGAATAGTGGACTAGGATTTGCTCCTTTTCTAGTCCAGAATTCCAGCTGCCTGATTTCTCCCTCTTAAAATAAACCTTGCAAAATAAGAGAGAAAAGGCATAAATATGGTACCACAAGTAATATGACAGCCCAAAAAGCAATAAATATCAACATGAAAGCATGATGCAAAATGGACGTATCACATGCAAATTTACTTGGAATGGCATTACAATACCATATATATATAGGTAGGTATGTGGACTCTCATGGAAGAAACTTGGCTCAAGTATTTCGATGCACAAGTAGTATGTCTACTTAGTATGAAGTTTTGGCTAGCAAAAGGTTCTAAACAAGCACCACATGTTGGAGGATCCATGACAATATAACTTCTATGCAAATATACCCAAACATAACCATTATGTTTCCTTCCTTGTCCAACTTAATTTTTTTAACAAGGCTGAATATAATTAATGGGTATTCACAATCATAAAAGTGTTGGAATTATGCCCTAGAGGCAATAATAAATGTATAGTTATTATTATAATTCCTGTATCAAGATAATAGTTTATTATCCATGCTATAATTGTATTGAATGAAGACTCATTTACATGTGTGGATACATAGACAAAACACCGTCCCTAGCATGCCTCTAGTTGGCTAGCCAGTTGATCGATGATAGTCAGTGTCTTCTGATTATGAACAAGGTGTTGTTGCTTGATAACTGGATCACGTCATTGGGAGAATCACGTGATGAACTAGACCCAAACTAATAGACGTAGCATGTTGATCGTGTCATTTTGTTGCTACTGTTTTCTGCGTGTCAAGTATTTATTCCTATGACCATGAGATCATATAACTCACTGACACCGGAGGAATGCTTTGTGTGTATCAAACGTCGCAACGTAACTGGGTGACTATAAAGATGCTCTACAGGTATCTCCGAAGGTGTTAGTTGAGTTAGTATGGATCAAGACTGGGATTTGTCACTCCGTATGACGGAGAGGTATCTCGGGGCCCACTCGGTAATACAACATCACACACAAGCCTTGCAAGCAATGTAACTTAGTGTAAGTTGCGGGATCTTGTATTACGGAACGAGTAAAGAGACTTACCGGTAAACGAGATTGAAATAGGTATGCGGATACTGACGATTGAATCTCGGGCAAGTAACATACCGAAGGACAAAGGGAATGACATACGGGATTATACGAATCCTTGGCACTGAGGTTCAAACGATAAGATCTTCGTAGAATATGTAGGATCCAATATGGGCATCCAGGTCCCGCTATTGGATATTGACCGAGGAGTCTCTCGGGTCATGTCTACATAGTTCTCGAACCCGCAGGGTCTGCACACTTAAGGTTCGACGTTGTTTTATGCGTATTTGAGTTATATGGTTGGCTACCGAATGTTGTTCGGAGTCCCGGATGAGATCACGGACGTCACGAGGGTTTCCGGAATGGTCCGGAAACTAAGATTGATATATAGGATGACCTCATTTGATTACCGGAAGGTTTTCGGAGTTACCGGGAATGTACCGGGAATAACGAATGGGTTCCGGGAGTTCACCGGGGGGGGCAACCCACCCCGCGGAAGCCCATAGGCTTTGGGGAGACACACCAGCCCTTAGTGGGCTGGTGGGACAGCCCCAATGGGGCCTATGCGCCAAGGATAAGAAATCAAAGGAAAAGAAAAAAAAAGAGGGAGGAAGTGGGAAGGGAGGGGGACTCCTCCCACCAAACCAAGTCCAACTCGGTTTGGGGGGGGGGGGGGTCCTCCCCCCCTTGGCTCGGCCGATTCCTTGGGGGTCCTTGGACCCCAAGGCAAGGTCCCCCCCTCCCTCCTCCTATATATATGGAGCAATTAGGGCTGATTTGAGACGACTTTCTCACGGCTGCCCGACAACATACCTCCATAGTTTTTCCTCTAGATCGCGTTTCTGCGGAGCTCGGGCGGAGCCCTGCCGAGACAAGATCATCACCAACCTCCGGAGCGCCGTCACGCTGCCGGTGAACTCTTCTACCTCTCCGTCTCTCTTGCTGGATCAAGAAGGCCGAGATCATCGTCGAGCTGTACGTGTGCTGAACGCGGAGGTGCCGTCCGTTCGGTACTAGATCGTGGGACTGATCGCGGGATTGTTCGCGGGGCGGATCGAGGGACGTGAGGACGTTCCACTACATCAATCGCGTTCTCTAACGCTTCTGCTGAACGATCTACAAGGGTACGTAGATCACTCATCCCCTCTCGTAGATGGACATCACCATGATAGGTCTTCGTGCGCGTAGGAAAATTTTTGTTTCCCATGCGACGTTCCCCAACAGTGGCATCATGAGCTAGGTTCATGCGTAGATGTCTTCTCGAGTAGAACACAAAGGTTTTTGTGGGCGGTGATGTGCGTTTTGCTGCCCTCCTTAGTCTTTTCTTGATTCCCCGGTATTGTTGGATTGAAGCGGCTTGGACCGACATTACTCGTACGCTTACGAGAGACTGGTTTCATCGTTACGAGTAACCCCGTTTGCTCAAAGATGACTGGCAAGTGATGGTTTCTCCAACTTTAGTTGAATCGGATTTGACCGAGGAGGTCCTTGGATGAGGTTAAATAGCAACTCATATATCTCCGTTGTGGTGTTTGCGTAAGTAAGATGCGATCCTACTAGATACCCTTGGTCACCACGTAAAACATGCAACAACAAAATTAGAGGACGTCTAACTTGTTTTTGCAGGGTATGATTGTGATGTGATATGGCCAACGATGTGATGTGATATATTGGATGTATGAGATGATCATGTTGTAATAGAAATATCGACTTGCACTTCGATGGTACGGCAACCGGCAGGAGCCATAGGGTTGTCTTTATACTAACATATGTGCTTGCAGATGCGTTTACTATTTTGCTAGGATGTAGCTTTAGTAGTAATAGCATAAGTAGCACGACAACCCCGATGGCAACACGTTGATGGATGATCATGGTGTGGCGCCGGTGACAAGAAGATTGTGCCGGTGCTTTGGTGATGGGGATCAAGAAGCACGTGATGATGGCCATATCATGTCACTTATGAATTGCATGTGATGTTAATCCTTTTATGCACCTTATTTTGCTTAGAACGACGGTAGCATTATAGGTGATCTCTCACTAAAATTTCAAGACGAAATTGTGTTCTCCCCGACTGTGCACCGTTGCTATAGTTCGTTGTTTCGAGACACCACGTGATGATCGGGTGTGATAGACTCAACGTTCACATACAACGGGTGCAAAACAGTTGCGCACGCGGAACACTCGGGTTAAGCTTGACGAGCCTAGCATGTGCAGACATGGCCTCGGAACACATGAGACCGAAAGGTCGATCAAGAATCATATAGTTGATATGATTAGCATAGGGATGCTTACCACTGAAACTATACTCAACTCACGTGATGATCGGACTTGGGATAGTGTAAGTGGATCATGAACCACTCAAATGACTAGAGAGATGTACTTTTTGAGTGGGAGTTTAGCATATAATTTGATTAAGTTAAACTCTAATTATCTTAAACATAGCCTAAGTCCACTTTGAATATATTTGTGTTGTAGATCATGGCTCACGCGAGTGTCATCCTGAATTTTAATACGTTCCTAGAGAAAGCTAAGTTGAAAGATGATGGAAGCAACTTTGTAGACTGGGCTCGTAATCTTAAGCTAATCTTACAAGCTGGGAAGAAGGATTATGTCCTTAATGCTGCGCTAGGAGATGAACCACCCGCTACGGCTGATCAGGATGTTAAGAACGCTTGGTTAGCGCGTAAGGAGGACTACTCAATAGTTCAATGTGCAGTCTTGTATGGCTTAGAACCGGGACTTCAACGTCGCTTTGAGCGTCATGGAGCATTTGAGATGTTCCAGGAGTTGAAATTTATCTTTCAGAAGAACGCCCGGATCGAGAGGTATGAGACCTCCGATAAATTCTATGCTTGCAAGATGGAGGAAAACTCGTCTGTCAGTGAACATGTGCTCAAAATGTCTGGGTACTCAAACCGTCTGGCTGAGCTGGGGATTGAACTCCCGCAAAAGGCTATCACTGACAGAATCCTTCAATCACTGCCGCCAAGCTATAAAGGCTTTGTGTTGAACTACAACATGCAAGGGATGAACAAGTCTCCCGGCGAGTTGTTTGCGATGCTAAAAGTCGCAGAGTCTGAACTCCGTAAAGAGCATCAAGTGTTGATGGTGAGCAAGACCACTAGTTTCAAGAGAAACGGCAAAGGCAAGAAGGGCAATTCGAAGAAGAGCGGCAAGCCTGTTGCCATTCCACCGAAGAAACCCAAGGCTGGACCTAAGCTTGAAACAGAGTGCTACTATTGCAAGGGTATGGGTCACTGGAAGCGCAATTGCCCCAAGTATCTGGCAGATAAGAAGGCGGGCAAAGAAAAATCAGGTATATTTGATATACATGTTATTGATGTGTACTTAACCGGCTCTTGTAGTAGTGCCTGGGTATTCGATACCGGTTCTGTTGCTCACATTTGCAACTCGAAACAGGAACTGCGGAATAGACGAAGGCCGGCGAAAGACGAAGTGACGATGCGCGTAGGAAATGGTTCCAAGGTTGATGCAATCGCCGTCGGCACAGTGTCACTTCAGCTACCATCGGGATTAGTGATGAACTTAAATCATTGTTATTTAGTGACTGCGTTGAGCATGAACATTATATCTGGATCTTGTTTATTGCGAGACGGTTACTCTTTTAAGTCTGAGAATAATGGTTGTTCTATTTCTATGAGTAACATCTTTTATGGTCATGCACCGAATGTGAGAGGATTGTTCATATTGAATCTTGATAGCGATACGCATATACATAACATTGAGACCAAAAGAGTTAGAGTAAACAATGATAGCGCCATATTTTTGTGGCACTGCCGCTTGGGTCATATTGGTGTAAAGCGCATGAAGAAACTCCATGCTGATGGACTTTTGGAGTCACTTGACTTTGATTCACTTGACACGTGCGAACCATGCCTCATGGGCAAGATGACTAAGACTCCGTTCTCCGGAACAATGGAGCGTGCAAGTGACTTGTTGGAAATCATACATACCGATGTGTGTGGTCCAATGAGCGTAGAGGCACGCGGCGGATATCGTTATTTCCTCACCTTCACTGACGATTTGAGTAGATATGGTTATGTCTACTTGATGAAGCACAAGTCTGAAACATTTGAAAAGTTCAAGCAATTTCAGAGTGAAGTGGAAAATCATCATAACAAGAAGATCAAGTTCCTACGGTCTCATCGTGGGGGTGAATATCTGAGTTTCGAGTTTGGTGCTCACTTAAGACAATGTGGAATTGTTTCGCAGTTAACACCGCCTGGAACACCACAGCGTAATGGTGTGTCCGAACGTCGTAATCGTACTTTGTTAGAGATGGTGCGGTCTATGATGTCTCTTACTGATTTGCCGTTATCTTTTTGGGGTTATGCATTAGAAACAGCTGCATTCACTTTAAATAGGGCACCATCAAAATCCGTTGAGACGACACCATACGAACTGTGGTATGGCAAAAGGCCAAAGTTGTCGTTTCTTAAAGTTTGGGGATGTGATGCTTATGTCAAAAAGCTTCAGCCTGAAAAGCTGGAACCCAAAGCGGAAAAATGCGTCTTCATAGGTTACCCAAAAGAGACAGTTGGGTACACCTTCTATCTCAAATCCGAGGGCAAAGTGTTTGTTGCTAAGAACGGAACTTTTCTCGAGAAGGAGTTTCTCTCGAGAGAATTGAGTGGGAGGAAGATAGAACTTGACAAGGTTGTCGAACCTCTCATCCCTCTGGATGGTGGCGCAGGGCAAGGGGAAACCTCTGTCGTTGCGACGCCGGTTGAGGAGGAAGTTAATGATGATGATCATGAAACTCCAGTTCAAGTTTCTGTTGAACCACGCAGGTCGACGAGATCACGCGCTGCTCCAGAGTGGTACGGTAATCCCGTCTTATCAATCATGTTGTTAGACAACAATGAACCTGCAAATTATGAAGAAGCAATGGTGGGCCCAGATTCCAACAAATGGCTAGAAGCCATGAAATCCGAGATAGGATCCATGTATGAGAACAAAGTGTGGACTTTGGAGATACTACCTGAGGGCCGCAAGGCTATTCAGAACAAATGGATCTTTAAGAAGAAGACGGACGCTGACGGTAATGTGACCGTTTATAAAGCTCGACTTGTGGCAAAGGGTTTTTCACAAGTTCCAGGAGTTGACTACGATGAGACCTTCTCACCCGTAGCGATGCTTAAGTCCGTCAGAATCATGTTAGCAATAGCTGCATTTTTCGATTATGAAATCTGGCAGATGGATGTCAAAACGGCGTTCCTTAACGGTTTCCTTAAGGAAGAGTTGTATATGATGCAACCCGAAGGTTTTGTCGATCCTGAAAATGCTGACAAAGTGTGCAAGCTCCAGCGATCCATTTATGGACTGGTGCAAGCATCTCGGAGTTGGAATAAACGCTTTGATGAGGTGATCAAAGCATTTGGGTTTATACAAGTGGTTGGAGAATCTTGTATTTACAAGAAAGTGAGTGGGAGCTCTGTGGCGTTTCTAATATTATATGTGGATGACATATTACTGATTGGAAACAACGTAGAGCTTTTGGAGAGCATAAAAGGTTACTTGAATAAAAGTTTCTCTATGAAGGACCTAGGAGAAGCTGCTTACATTCTAGGCATTAAGATCTATAGGGATAGATCAAAACGCCTGATAGGACTTTCACAAAGCACATACCTTGATAAAGTTTTGAAGAGGTTCAAAATGGAACAGTCCAAGAAAGGGTTCTTGCCAGTTTTACAAGGTATGAGATTGAGTAAGACTCAGTGCCCAGCAACTGATGAAGATAGAGAGCATATGCACTCCGTCCCCTATGCTTCAGCCATAGGTTCTATCATGTATGCGATGCTGTGCACTAGACCGGATGTTAGCCTGTCCATAAGTATGGCAGGTAGGTTCCAGAGTAATCCAGGAGTGGATCACTGGACAGCGGTCAAGAATATCCTGAAGTACCTGAAAAGGACTAAGGAGATGTTTCTCGTGTATGGAGGTGAAGAAGAGCTCGCCGTAAAAGGTTACGTCGATGCAAGCTTTGACACAGATCCGGACGACTCTAAGTCGCAAACCGGATACGTAATGGGGGTGCAGTAAGCTGGTGCAGTTCCAAGCAAAGCGTCGTAGAAGATTCTACATGTGAAGCAGAGTACATGGCTGCCTCGGAGGCGGCTAAGGAGGGTGTCTGGATGAAGCAGTTCATGACGGATCTTGGAGTGGTGCCAAGTGCACTGGATCCAATAACCTTGTTCTGTGACAACAGTGGTGCCATTGCCCTAGCAAAGGAACCAAGGTTTCACAAGAAGACCAGACACATCAAACGACGCTTCAACCTCATCCGTGACTATGTCGAGGAGGAGGACGTAAATATATGCAAGGTGCACACGGATCTGAATGTAGCAGACCCGCTGACTAAACCTCTTCCACGACCAAAACATGATCGACACCAGAACTGTATGGGTGTTAGATTTATTACAATGTAATTCACATGGTGATGTGAAGGCTAGATTGTTGACTCTAGTGCAAGTGGGAGACTGTTGGAATTATGCCCTAGAGGCAATAATAAATGTATAGTTATTATTATAATTCCTGTATCAAGATAATAGTTTATTATCCATGCTATAATTGTATTGAATGAAGACTCATTTACATGTGTGGATACATAGACAAAACACCGTCCCTAGCATGCCTCTAGTTGGCTAGCCAGTTGATCGATGATAGTCAGTGTCTTCTGATTATGAACAAGGTGTTGTTGCTTGATAACTAGATCACGTCATTGGGAGAATCACGTGATGGACTAGACCCAAACTAATAGACGTAGCATGTTGATCGTGTCATTTTGTTGCTACTGTTTTCTGCGTGTCAAGTATTTATTCCTATGACCATGAGATCATATAACTCACTGACACCGGAGGAATGCTTTGTGTGTATCAAACGTCACAACGTAACTGGGTGACTATAAAGATGCTCTACAGGTATCTCCGAAGGTGTTAGTTGAGTTAGTATGGATCAAGACTGGGATTTGTCACTCCGTATGACGGAGAGGTATCTCGGGGCCCACTCGGTAATACAACATCACACACAAGCCTTGCAAGCAATGTAACTTAGTGTAAGTTGCGGGATCTTGTATTACGGAACGAGTAAAGAGACTTACCGGTAAACGAGATTGAAATAGGTATGCGGATACTGACGATCAAATCTCGGGCAAGTAACATACCGAAGGACAAAGGGAATGACATACGGGATTATACGAATCCTTGGCACTGAGGTTCAAACGATAAGATCTTCGTAGAATATGTAGGATCCAATATGGGCATCCAGGTCCCGCTATTGGATATTGACCGAGGAGTCTCTCGGGTCATGTCTACATAGTTCTCGAACCCGCAGGGTCTGCACACTTAAGGTTCGACGTTGTTTTATGCGTATTTGAGTTATATGGTTGGTTACCGAATGTTGTTCGGAGTCCCGGATGAGATCACAGACGTCACGAGGGTTTCCGGAATGGTCCGGAAACGAAGATTGATATATAGGATGACCTCATTTGATTACCGGAAGGTTTTCGGAGTTACCGGGAATGTACCGGGAATAACGAATGGGTTCCGGGAGTTCACCGGGGGGGCAACCCACCCCGGGGAATCCCATAGGCTTTGGGGAGACACACCAGCCCTTAGTGGGCTGGTGGGACAGCCCCAAGGGGGCCTATGCGCCAAGGATAAGAAATCAAAGGAAAAGAAAAAAAAAAGAGGGAGGAAGTGGGAAGGGAGGGGGACTCCTCCCACCAAACCAAGTCCAACTCGGTTTGGGGGGGGAGTCCTCCCCCCCTTGGCTCGGCCAACTCCTTGGGGGTCCTTGGACCCCAAGGCAAGGTCCCCCCTCCCTCCTCCTATATATATGGAGCAATTAGGGCTGATTTGAGACGACTTTCTCACGGCTGCCCGACCACATACCTCCATAGTTTTACCTCTAGATCGCGTTTCTGCGGAGCTCGGGCGGAGCCCTACTGAGACAAGATCATCACCAACCTCCGGAGCGCCGTCACGCTGCCGGTGAACTCTTCTACCTCTCCGTCTCTCTTGCTGGATCAAGAAGGCCGAGATCATCGTCGAGTTGTACGTGTGCTGAACGCGGAGGTGCCGTCCGTTCGGTACTAGATCGTGGGACTGATCGCGGGATTGTTCGCGGGGCGGATCGAGGGACGTGAGGACGTTCCACTACATCAACCGCGTTCTCTAACGCTTCTGCTGTACGATCTACAAGGGTACGTAGATCACTCATCCCCTCTCGTAGATGGACATCACCATGATAGGTCTTCGTGCGCGTAGGAATATTTTTGTTTCCCATGCGACGTTCCCCAACAAAAAGATGTACAAGATAATATATGTGTACGTGGAAGTTCTCTTTCTTATACTAATCATTCATGAATTGCTTGCATGACCAATATTGTGATTGTAAAACTTCAATAGTTTTTAAGATCTAAACAATATGTGAACCTGGTACTAAGGATATATAATATTGATAATTTCATATTTATGATATTCAATTCATTCACAATTTACTCTTAGAATGTAAGAGAAGCACAAGAGTAAACATCAAACTACTCTCAAGAGATAAAGTGAATAACAATGATTAGTCAAACAATTAAGTAGCTATGTGTGGACCCTCTGTCAATAAATATTTTCACATCCAATATTTATTTAAACAACAAATAAAACAAAAATATACTCCAAGAATGGCACATATCATGTCAACAAATAAAAACTTTGGCTTAACATAGGCTAACCGAGAGTTGTTAACGACGAGAGGTGGGATGTGTAGCATCCCCAAGCTTCGTTGCTTGATACTTTTTGAAATATTTACCTGGGGGGCTTGGGCATCCCTAAGCTTGATATTTTGTATCTTGTTCAATCCTCTCATATCCCGGTTTCACCTAAGTCTCAAAAACTTCATCCACATAAAACTTGAAAATAACTCGTGAGATGTTTAGTACACATAATAATAAATCAAAACTTCATGTACTACGAAGACAAATTGCATAACAATTTCCAAACATTAGGTACTGTGTAATATCATTTCCACTGTTTATATCCATCAATATAATCCATGAAAACTCTAGGATAAGTACATAGCAAAACTATGACATCAATCTTTCTAAACACAACAATATGTAGCAATCAATTTAAAATGTGTACTTATTTGACTCTGAAAATTCTGAAAATTTAGTACTTGATAAAAATATTGTACTACAGTTCTGTGTAAAAATTTCAGAAACTTTTCACGTGATAGTAAAATAAATAAATTCAAACACTACAACAAAAGTTTTTGTTTTTTACACAGCACACATCAGACATGCAATTCAAGCATTCTAAAGACAATTGTCTGTACTTTTTATTGGAAAGCATGATTATAAATAACAGATAGAAAAATACTAAAAACTAAAATGATGCTCCAAGAAAAACACATATCATGTGACGAATAGAAATATAGCTCCAAGTATGATTTACCGATAATGTTGGAGACGAAAGAGGGCATGCCTTCCGCGGCATCCCCAAGTGCTTAGACGCTTGAGTCTTCCTTGGATATTACCTTGGGGGTGCCTTGGGCATCACCAATGTTAGGTTCTTTATGCTCCTTGTTCTCCTGATATCGGCATCTCACCCAAAACTTGAAAACTTCAATCACACAAAACTTAACGGAACTTCATGAGAGGGGTTAGAGTAATAAAGATAGATCATTCACTTAGGTACCGACAAGACAATATTCATAAAAATTTTCACTTAATACCTACTTTATTCTATCATTGTCATAATATATATTACTAAATATATTCTATGGAAACACCAAAACGGGCAAAAAAAACTATCAAAAATAGAACAGTTTGTAAAGATCTTAACTTAAGACATATTAACCTATATATGAAAAATCTGAAAACTGAGGACAAGCACATAATTTGCATGTAAAATTGTGTAAAAATTTCAGAATTTTTTGGCACTCGAGTAAAATCATAAAAATTATGCACCGGATGTAAAAATTTCTGTTTTTGCATAGAATCAAACGAACAAGTATCACACTATATGAAAGGCTTACTTGGCACCTTATTGAAATAAAAGACACAAAACATGATTTCTAGAGTAACTTAATCATGTGACCACTCAAATACAGAAAGTAAAAGTGTTGGGTTGTCTCCCAACAAGCGCTTTCCTTTTATGCCTTTTAGCTAGGCATGATGATTTCAATGATGCTCACATAAAATCAGTGAATTCAATCACAATGGGAGCACCATGAAACATATGAAAAGAATATTTAAGTCTTATCCACTTACTATTCATAGGGATTTTGGGATCAAACAATTTACGGAAGCAAGAATCAACTAGCATAGGAAGGCAAAACAAGCATGGCTTCAAAACTTTGAACACATAGGCATGAAACTTGATATTATAGCAATACCTACAAGCATATTTTCCTCCATCATAATAGTTTTGAGTAGCAACATGGAGGAATTCAACTTTATAACTATCACATAAAGCATTCTTTTTATGATGCACAAGAATAGAAAATTTATTACTATCCCCATAAGCAAACATCTCATACATAATAGTGGGAGTATAACAGGAGACTCGAATAATATAAATTGTTTTCACATTAAAAGATTAATGGTCAAAAAAAGGGTACCCATAATTTTGAAAAGTTTTATAATAATAATCATCACTACTTTTTATAACATAAGTATCATCACCATAATCATCATAACTAGCGACTTGGTTCTCATCATAATCAATTGAAACCTCTTCCAAGATAGTGGAATCATTACTAAATAAAGTCATGAAGTATCCAAGTATACTTTTATCATTATAATAAGTGTTTACACCTTCCAAAATAGTGTGATAATAATGAACTAAAGTTGACACTCTTCCAAACACACTTTCATAAAAATTGTAATCATCACAAATAGGAGGCATGCAATCATCATAAGAAATTTGATCATTGAAAGTAGGGGAACTAAAAAGATCATCTTCATACAAAATTGCACCACCAAGCTTGGGCTAAACATTATTTTCAGAAAATAAATTCTCAAACATGTTATTTTCATCAAACATAGCATCCCCAAGCTTGCGGGTTTGCATATCATTAGTATAATCACCAATAGCATGAATGGCACCAATAATATAACAAATATTATCATCATAATTGTCCTAGTTAGTGCCACAAAGATTTTCAGTATTATAAGGAGTATCGTTATTTTCCCAATCATCCTCAGCACAACAAGTAGTAGGCATAACAAAATAATCATCAAGTGTATCATCGTCCATACTACTTTTGGATTCATTCTCAACAATGATAGGATCAACATTATTTGCGTGGATACCCTTTTACCTTTACCTTCTCTTCTATTCTTCTTCTCCTTGCTGCATTTTGTGTTGGTTTAAGTAATTTTTCCGAGCTTCTTATTGATGAGATTGGTTGGACATGAAGCTCCTCCTTGCAACCTGATGCATTATGAGAAACAATAGGAGGGTATTGGGAAACCTTTACCCTTTCATTAGTATTCCTTTTTTATTCTATTGATTTTCCCGTCTTTCTATAGTTGGCAATATAAGCATTTTCATTGCAATTTACTATGCAAAACATATCTATTTCCTATATATTATGTTCATTATCATTAGTGATAAGGAATATATCAAACCAAACATTTTTTATGTGACAATCCTTCATGCCCCAAAAATAAACAAAATTCATTATAGATTTCAGCGGAGATCAAATTATCATAATATTTGGAAATGGTTTGATCTTGAAAATGCATGCATTGGAAATTAAGATAAATACCCTATCGTAAAGTTCACAAGTAATGTGGTGAAGAGAGCATAATCTTGTGGCAAATTCATCTATCACTTTAAGCCACCAATTGGTATTTATCATGTTTATGCTTCTTACAAAATCTATCATCCCTATATGGCATGTCTTCACAAATTTTATGAACTCCACAAAAATTGACATGCTTATAGGAGACCATTTTATCATGAATAATGCAATCATCATTAGCATCATGATATTCAGAGAATTCATGCCAACAATATTCCTATTATGCTCATCATTCAATGATTTCACATTAAACATTTTTATAAATTCTTCCTCTAACAATTGAGCACATTTTTCCGAACCATCATTTTCAGGAAAGACATTAAAAATGCGAAGCAATTGAGGCAACCTAAAATCCATTTTTCTAGTTTTCTTTTATAAAACCAAACTAGTGAAAAACGAGAAAATAAAAGATTTAATTGCAAGATCTAAAGATATACCTTCAAGCACTCACCTCCGTGACAATGGCACCGAAAAAGAGCTTGATGTCTACTAAGCAACTTTATTTTTGTACACATTGTTGGGCATCCAAGTGCATAGTTTTGTAGGACACGCTACACTACAACACTGATCCAATGGCGTGTAAACTGCCGGGAGAAATCACTTTACAGGGCAGATAAACTATCGGGACAACATTTCTCCTCGCAAATAGAACCGCCACGAGAACGGTTGTTGGCAATTAGTTGCCCCAGAAGAGTAATTTCTCCAGGCAGTTATTCTGCCCTTGCACATGTAGTTGTCAGCAGTCTATTTTGTCCTTGCAGATTGTGAAAATACATGAAACTACATTTACCCGCAGTCCCACTGCGTGCAAAATCCTTCTTACCCAACAACATATATGTCACCATGTAGGTTTCACTACCAAATTAATCTAGTCACCCCTAATGTAATATATGTTCATTTTATCCAAACAATTAGGAAAGATTACATAATATATATACATAAACTTCAATGACAGTATCATATAGGTCTCATGGATACACTTCAATCAAAGTAACATAACAACCATATATATAAGGAGATTCGTCCACAAAAGGTAAAATACATATATGTTTAACGTGCCACAACTAAACTGAAGTATTCCGCAAAAGGAGAAAGTACATATTTCTGGGGTGCCACACATCCAAAATGATCATATGGTGGCTTAACCAGTAAAATGAACAGAGGAAGTGTCCAGGTTCAATGAATAAAGCATATTACATAATCACTCCACCAACAAACAGATCTTCAGCACCTCGAAGACTTCCAAACCTCCGTCAACTTCTATAGCGAAACTTGCAATAGATAGGAAATTCAAATTGGAGCTCTCTCAATTTTTTAACTAACGACATGTTGCAGTTTAACTAGTCGACATAAATGGAATTCCTGTAAATGTACAAACACTTCACTTTCACAACAACCAATGTAGCCAACAAACAGTTAAATTACAATTTCTAAAACTCTACAAAGTATTATATACAACATATAGTTAAACTCTCTAGAAATAGGCAAAACCCAAACAAATAGGCATAATCATATACAACACATAGATAATACATCGAGTAGTACAAATAGGCAGGGGCAGGCAAAGGCGGAGCACGACCAAAGATAATCAAGCAAAACTTGAAGGTTGGTATCGTGCTTAGCTTTAATAGTGCATTGCCGAGCACATCTCGACCACTAGGCACATGCACTACCCAAAGGCAAAGCGCCAACCTCCAACCCATGGTGTTGCAAGGAGGATCTAATGACAGCAACTCTTTATCTGACGTAAATACAAACAACGGGATGGAATGGATCTAATGGGCCACATAAAAACATGTTTTTTCACGGCGAAAAAGAACACAACCAGAAAAAGTTCACAAATAATAAGAACCTAAAGCAACATGGATTATTTGATGCATCAATCTGATGAGCAGAGGATAATGTGTTGCAACTGCTAAGAGTTTCGACAACAATAAGTTATGACCATTTTTCCAACAACACACAAAACAGCCTTTTGCATGTACAAGTTCACAAACAATCACATTGTTTACAACATTTCTTGCCTAGACATGCTTAACATCAACATATGTAGCAAAGTACTGGCTCCAAGCCAAAAATCTTTTATGTGCAAATAGGTAAAACATGTTGAGTTTAATTTTTTTTAAACTTCAATACCATACAGAGTTGAGGGGATGAAAATCCTTGGAAACATGGATATTTACCTCCTCAACTTGCTTGGGGTTGCATTCATTTTTTTTCCATGGGCTTGTCCACTTCCAACTGCATACAAAGGATAGAAAGAAAGCTTTTTAAGCAATCAACCATGATAGTCATTGGTAAATTCAATCATAAGAACAAAAGCTCATATGCTTGTATGGCCATGCAATACATCGCCCTTGATCTTGCCCCACGGTGGTTATGTAAATGATGGGAGCATAATGTAAGGGACTCATCAAATAGACATCCCTATGCAATTGACCCCTCGAGATGGCTCTTGGTGCGAACAAACCCCTTTAGCTTCATATTATACCTATATAGTATATACATAACATATATGAGATTATTCTGAGATGAGGAAGAAACCATATGATACCAAGAAAATAGGTTTAGGGATGACCTTTCTATCGGATACATGTTGATGTACTTTGTTGGTCCTCCTGGCCTCACTTGGGTTGGAAGATGAACCATCAAATGAACAATAAGATCAAAAAATGATGGCAGAAATATGGCCTCAAGAGTGCACAATGTCTCAGCTATTTCTCCCTCTAGCTTCTCCATATCACTTATGGAGATGACACGAGAATATATTTTCTTGAAAAATCTGCTGACATGGACTAACGCAATGCCGACTTCCTTTGGCAATGTGTTCCGAACAGATAGTGGAAGCGAACAGATAGTGGAAGCAATTGTTGCAACAGAATATGGTTGTCATGGATCTTTGGCCCAATGATCATTTGTGCTTCACAAGGTCATAGTTATCTAGGTCATTTTCCTATTGAACATCATAAAGTTGAACCGCATCATAGTCACTATCAGATGCAAGAGATGATGGTGCCTCCCCATGATATATCCATCTTTTGTACCCACTAATAAACCCATAACATAACAAGTCTTCATAGATAACACTGGCTTCACACGAGCAACATCTCAAGCATTCTTTTACAAGGACATAATATTGCATTTCCTCTTGCTGAATGAGTAAAAAGCAAACTCTATGAATTTAATTACCCCATCAATATATGCTTGTGTGTTTCTAGCTTTATCCATCCAACTCTTGTCCATTCTTGCCCATTTTCACTATAATTGCCTAATATATGAAAGAAAGTGTACTTCTATTAATAGGGAATATCTAGTAGCAAAATGTATACCATCCTTATCTAGTACACTCAAAGATATATACAATACAGGTCAGGAATACAATCTAGCACAGTAGAAATAGTGAATTGAAACATCACATTTCAGGAAATGTAAAAAATAAAATATTAATAAGAATATCAGGGAATAACAAAGAAATATCACAATTGATTAAGAAGTAGAGGATGTGATGTTGATTTGGCATTGACGTAGAGGACCTACACGGCATGGGGCAAGGAGGTAGATGATGCACTACCGACAGGAGACAACGTTCTGGAGGCAACATGCATGAAGGAGAGGAGGACCAACTAATACATTAATAAGATACAAACTAAAGTACAAAAACAAGCGTGCAACCATGATAAACTAAAGAATGCAAGCAACATGCTAATGTGTCACACGATAGTTTGATCTTACATCAATATAAACAATTAGCAAAGTTCAAATCTACAACGAGACTATAATTGACACGACCGCATATAATGTAACCAAGGTTGTCAGAATCGCGATTCTGAATCGGATCGGAGCTCCGTTGGTAGGATCGTGAATCATAGAATCATAACTACTAGGATCATAGAAACTTAGATTCTATGAGCAAAATCGTAGAATCGGAGGGGCTACTTTGGATCATAAAGTCCTAAGATTCTAAGACTTGAGTCACGATTCTAACAACTTTGAATGTAACTATTGTGATTATTAATGTTTCATCTCGCGATGATATAAGGGTGCTCTTTTGGTCAGTGTGTTGTCTCCTTGTGATGGTTCTTCGCTAATAATGCAGAATGCTTATTTTATATGAATAACTACAAAGTAAATAAACACTACCAGCAGATGAGTGCAAGCAAATATTAGCAAGATAAATTGCATTTATCTTAAGTACAAAAGACTCCCAAAATGGTTCAACACGGGGGGGGGGGTGACCTGAAGAAGGTGCAGCTGCAGCAGGAGGTCAAATGAGGGGGCGCAACATGACCTCCTTGGTGCTCAGTTGAGCTTGTGTAGAGGACCTGTTCTGGGGAGGGGTACGCAGAGGAGGGGATGTCCTCAGTTGAGCTTGTGCAGAGGACCTGCTCTAGGAAGGAGGTATGTAGGGGAGGATGGTGGCGAGGGACAACGAAGGAGGATGATGGTTGTCGGTGGACTGGTTGGGGGTGACGACGCGATAGTGGTCTGGTGGATTGTGCGACAGTGGGCATGGTTGGGCGATGAAGGAGTGGTGATCTAGGGGGCTACAGCGGCGGTGGTGGTTGGGGGCTACGATGGCGGCGATGGTTGGGGCTAGAATGGGGGCGACGGTGGGGGCGGCGGTTAGTGGTGGGGGCGACGGTTGCCGTGGCGGCGGTGGTGGTTGGGGGCTAAGATAGGGGCGATGGCGGCAGTTGAGGGCGGTGGCCGCGATGGCGGTTGGGGGTTGTGGCAGTGGCGGCGGTGGTGGGATCTGATGCGCTGTTGATTTGGGCATGGATTTGGTTCGAGGGCGATGGGGTGTGAACGTCTGGTGGTGGAGGGTTGGTGCGGTAAGGTTTTTTTTCAGGACAAAATGTTAGTCACTCTTGCACGCATTTTCCTCGCTAGCGCGTGCTTAGGCACGATGCTTTTTGGCTTCGTGCTAAAGATGGTCCCTAGCAGTATATGGGCCATTTTTAGATGTCCCGGCAGATTGTGTGCCCTAAATTGTACCAACAGTTCATGTGTCATTGTTTCTTAAGTTCTCCCGGCAGTTACCCCGCCCTTAGGTGCTTGTACCGGCAGTCACAAATGTCCCGGCAGTAGTGTTGCCCCTGAACAGGTATTTATCCCGGTAGTCAACTCCCCTAAACAAGGGTTGTGGTATAGTGAAAATAACAAATTTCCCTCAAGTGGATGACCTAAGGTTTATCAATTTGTGGGAGGTGTAGGATGAAGATGGTCTCTCTCAAACAACCCTACAATCAAATACAAGAAATCTCTTGTGTCCCCAACACACCCATTACAATGGCAAATTGTATAGGTGCATGATACGTCTCCAACGTATCTATAATTTTTTATGGTTTCATGCTATTATCTTGTCAAACTTTGGATGTCTTGCATGCCTTTTATATATTTTCTGGGACTAACTTATTAACTCAGTGCTAAGTGCCAGTTCCTGTTTTTTCATGTTTTTGACCCCTTTCAGAGGAGATTTTGAAACAGAGTCCAAACGGAAGAAAATCCCCGAAAAGATTTTTTTCCGTAATGGAAGAAGATCGGGAAGCTTGGGAGCCAAGGCACGGGAGCCTCAGGGGCCCCACAAGCCCCCACCCCGAGGCCAGGGGTAGGCCGCGGCCCACAGGCTTGTGGGCCCCCTGAGCGCCCTCTGACCTAGGGGTTGCGCCTATATATTCCTTAAAAATCCCAAAAAAATCAGGAGATCGTTGAAAGTACTTTTCCGCCGCCGCAAGCTTCTGTCTCCGCAAGATCCCATCTGGGGCACGTTTTTGTGCCCTGCCGGAGGGGGGATTCGGACACGGAGGGCTTCTTCATCAACACCATGACCTCTCCGATGATGCGGGAGTAGTTCACCATAGACCTACGGGTCCATAGCTAGTAACTAGATGGCTTCTTCTCTCTCTTGGATCTTCAATACAAAGTTCTCCATGATCTTCATGGAGATCTATCCGATGTAATCTTCTTTTGCGGTGTGTTTGTCGAGATCCGATGAATTGTGGATTTATGATCAGATTATCTATGAATCTTATTTGAGTTTCTTCTGATCTCTCTTATGCATTATTTCATATCCTTGTAATTCTCTTCGAGTTGTGGGTTTTTTCTGGCCAACTAGATCTATGATTCTTGCAATGGGAGAAGTGCTTGGTTTTGGGTTCATACCGTGCGGTGACCTCACCCAGTGACAGAAGGGGTAGCGAGGCACGCATCGTGTTCTTGCCATCAAGGGTAAAAAGATGGGGTTTTCATCATAGATTTGAGATTGTCCATCTACATCATGTCATCTTGCTTAAGGCGTTACTCTGTTCGTCATGAACTCAATACACTAGATGCATGCTGGATAGCGGTTGATGTGTGGAGTAATAGTAGTAGATGCAGAAAGTATTGGTCTACTTGTCTCGGACGTGATGCCTATATGTATGATCATTGCCTTAGATATCGTCATGACTTTGCGCGGTTCTATCTATTGCTCGACAGTAATTTGTTCACCCACCGTGATATTTGCTATTTTGAGAGAAGCCTCTAGTGAACACTATGGCCCCCGGGTCTACTCCACACCATATTTTCAGCCTTACACTTTTTACTTCGTTGCACTTTCCGCCTTCAGATCTCACTTTGCAAACAATTTTGAAGGGATTGACAACCCCTTTGAAGCGTTGGGTGCAAGCTTTTTTGTGTTTGCGCAGGTAGGACTTGACGAGACCCTCATTCTGGATCGATACCTTGGTTCTCAAACTGAGGGAAATACTTACTGCTCCTGTGCTGCATCACCCTTTCCTCTTAAAGGGAAAAACCGATGCAAACCAGAGAAGTAACAAGAAGAATTCGTAGCGCCAAGGAAGGACTTTTGTTGCCGTAGCAGTGCACTAGTTCGGCGAAGAGATGGTGATACTAGTGCAATATGGATATTACAAATGGATTTTTATAATCTGAAAAAATAAAAACAGCAAGGTCACAAGTGGTAAACAATGAGCAAAACGTTATACAAATGCTTGGAAATAAGTCCTAGGGTTCATACTTTCACTAATGCAATCTCTAAACAATGCTAACATAATAGAATCATATGATCATCCCTCAACGTGCGACAAAGAATCTCTCCAAAGTTCCTATTCGAGGAGAACATAAGAAGAAATTGTTGTAGGCAGCAAACCACCTCAAAATTATCCATTTTGATCAATCCATTGAGCTATTCCTATAAGTGTCACAAATAACCCTAGAGTTTGTACTAGAATAACACCTATGATACATATCAATCAACCCTAATGTCACCTAGACACTCCAATGTCACCTCAAGTATCTGCGGGTTAATTATTCGATATGCATGAAACAATTTCAGATTCATCATATTCAATCCAACACAGAGATCTTCAAAGAGTACCCCAAGATTTCTATCGGAGAAAGTAGGACAAGAACGTGTATCAATCTCTATGCATAGATTACCCCATTGTCACCATGGTAATCTACAAGTTGAGTACCGAAACATATATCAAGCGAATCAATATAACACCCCATTGTCACCTCGGGTATCCACATGCAAGACATACATCAAGTGATCTCATATCCAATATTCAATCCGACGTAAAAAAATCTTAAAGGGAAAGATTCAATTCATCACATCAAGATAGCAAGGGACTAAAACCATATGATCCAACTATATTAACAAAGCTCATGATACACCAAGGTCATGACATCTCGAGAACACGAGAGAGAGAGAGAGAGAGAGAGAGAGAGAGATCAAACACATAGTTACTGGTACATATCCTCAGCCCCAAGAGTGAACTACTCCATCCTCACCATGGACACCATTGGGATGATGAAGATGGCCTCTAGTGATGATTGCCCCATCCGGCAAGGTGGCGGAACTGGGCTCCAGCTGAGTTTTCTTTGGTACAGAGGCTTGTGGCGGCGGAGCGGAAGTTCTAGGTCAAATTTTGAGGGTTTCTGGATCTATAGGTATTTTCAACGTTGGAATCATGTCAACCGGAGCCACGTGGGCCCCACAAGCCAACAAGGCGTGCCAGGACGGGTGGGTGCTCCTTGTTGTCTTGTGCCCAATAGGTGGCCCCCTCCGGTGGTTCTTTGCTCCGGTATTTCTCATATTATCCAGAAAAAACATTCAAAAAGTTTCGGGAGATTCCGAGAACTTTTATTTTTGAATAAAAACAACACCACGATAATTCTACTGAAAACAGAATCAGTTTGGGTTAGTTCAAATTAAATCATATAAAGTGCATCAAAACCATATAAAAGTATTATAAACATAGGTGAATATGGCATGAGTACTTCATAAATTATTGATATGTTGGAGACGTATCAATTGCTCGGAGGCTACACCCACTGGATGCGCCGATGCGCCCCGCTGGGAAAACACTGCGTCGACTATACCCCACGGTCGACTGCCACCGAGATCCTCGACGTCACTATGTGCTCCAACAACAGCGAAGACCCTCCGCCCGACCGTCCGGAGGCTCGGAGGTTCACCCAGTGGGTGCGCTAGCACGCCCCCACTAGAAAACATCGTGTCGGCTACCGCCGGGATCCTCAACATCACCGTCTGCTCCAACAACAGCGAAGACCCTCTGCCTGACTCCTCGAGTCGCTCGAGAGGCTTAGAGGTTAAACCTAGTGGGTGCGCTTGCCCCCCTCCCAGGAAAGAAAGTTGTGCCAGCCACAGGTCCGCGGTCGGCCACCGCCGAGACCCTCGACGCCCCAATATACTACAACGCCGACGAAGACCCTCCGTCCAACTCTTCAAGTGGCCCGGAGGCTCGTGCCGGGGGGTGACCCTCAGGTAGTCCCAAGACGGTGAGATGGACAGGGTGCCTTCCTTCATGGGCTGGCTTCTTAGGCTTGCACCTGGGGCCGGCTGCTCCGACCAACTGGTTGCTCGAAGTCAACCATGATGTCACATCAGACATGCCCGGACAAGACAGTCGTACCTTGGCCACTATTGATAAATAAGTGGGCACTATGCGCGTATCACACGTTGTCACCATGGTTCATGTTAGGCACTGTGGGACCTCCTGTGTTCCCCTCTGCACTGGTTTATAAAGTGCCCTGGGGCTCCTTGCCTCACTATGCTCACAGACGCTCATTCCAATCTCACTTAGATTTCCTATCAAAAACCCCACCAACCCTCCTAGCTTGAGAGGTTTATAGTTTCACACACACACACACACACACACAAATACACACACACACACAAATATACACAAACCTAGCGCATACGAGGCATGAAGGTAGGGCAAAAGCACCTTCTTTCTCCTCACGAACAGCTCAAGGAGCATCTTGTAGTTCTTGTGATCATCTTAGTCACTCCGACGGGACTCGGGGTGTTACCTCCCACGGAGGGCCCCGAGCATGTGTACATCGTGTGTCTCGCACCGTTTGTCCCTAATATCGCTTCTGGAACCCACTGCCGTCCTTTAGCACCAACCATACTCGATAAGCCACCTCATGGCATCTGCCATGAGAACACCACGACACTTTGCATCATTGGCATCATCTCAATTGGTTCTTGTTTGGTTTTTCTCTTTGTGAGGTTTTAAATTTTGTGGTTTTTTACATTAAATCTTGTGGTTATCTTTGTGACAAGCTCAAGTTCATCGAAAACGAATTTCCTATGCACCTTCTATTGCGTTTTCGGTGTTGCGATTTTAATAGATTCCTATTTAAGGAAAGATTCTCACATTTATACTATTGGTATTTTCTCTGTTGCTTGTTCTTAACGTGATTCGACAACTTATGTCATTAGCTTCCTATAAAGCTTGAGTTTGTTGTAGTTAGAGTTGAGTTGCAAAACTTATGGCACTTTTAGTTTTGCATGTCTAGGAGCCCGAAGCCTTTCAAGGCCGAGTGCCCCGAGGGTCCAAAAAGTTTTTGACATGGGCTCTGCCCTGTCCGGGTGCCGGGATCCCCGGAGTCCAGGTGCACCAATCATTTTCTCCTCTAAGTGAGCGAACCTTGTGGCTCTAGATTTTGGAGTTCTTTTGTGTTCTCTTCTCTTTTGTATTTTCTCTCATTTTCCTCCATATCATTTGTTGTGTTGGTGGAATTTGGGAGAAAAGGACTTGAGCACTTTGTGTGCTCTTTGGTGCACCGGTTTGAATTCTTTAGTGTGATACCTCAAAGTGAAAGTTTAAAAAGGTTATAACTCTTGGATGTTTGGTACCCTAGAACTTGTTTTTCTTGGGTACTTGGACACCCTAGACGTGAGGGCATGACATCGCTGCTACTTTTCGACGTCAGTGGAGTCATGATCGGCATGGTGGAGTCATGGGGTGGTTGGTGGGAAAGACTGAGAAAAAAAAGAGGTGGGAGGTGATGGATATGTGACACGTGGACCGGGCCTCGCATGGAGCGGCCCCAAACGAACGAAGAGGACAAAGAATACTCGCTTTGTATTCGCTAACAGACGCAAATCTGCTCACATTCAAGGCAGAAATAGGTTGAACAAACACAAACCGAATAGTGCATTGAGACAAATTTTAAATGGGTTTGTGCATTGAGACAGTTTTTTTGTCCATGCGAAACAAAAACATCTGCGCGTACGAAATGCATTGGAATTTTTTTAGGGTTAAGGCCAACTTTATTAATCAAAAGCCACAAACAGTGGGATACAATGTGGATCATGGGGTTGACCCAGCCAAATGTGGCGCCCCGGACCCAAAGCTAGTGAATACTTGGCTAGTTTATGTGCTTCCTTATTAGCAGCACAACCTTCAAAGGAAAAATTACAATGAAAAAGGGAAGCTCTCACGGAGATTTCATGAACTATGGAGCCATTTCGCCCTCTTGCACCCTCCTTAATATCTGCGACTGTTTGCTTGGAATCAGAGGCTATGGCGATATTTGTTATGTTGAGATCATCTGCTAGCGCCAAGGCCTCACGGCAAGCGATGGTTTCTGGTATTGCTGGGTCCTCCAAGCCTGCAATCACTAGCGCTGAGCTCCCCGTGTAGTTTCCTTGCCTATCCCAACAAACAGCAGCAGCTGAGCCTCCTCTCGCCTTTCTTATAGCAGCATCGACATGTATCTTCGCATGGCCAATCGGTGGCCCTCTTGGTCGAGGAACCCGCGTAGACGACAAGCCCCTTGCTGGTGGTTGTTGCTCAATAGATTGCAGCTCCAGGATATACCTTTTAACAAAGGAATTAGTCCCTGCCGGTGACTGAAAGATGCCTTCATGGATGGCCTTGCGCCTGGAAGTCCAAATCGCCCAAAGGGTTACAATCGAGGTAACAAATTGCACATGCGATAACGTCTCCATTAGTGCGAACAGCCATTGCTTGGCGCTTGGTTCGGCCGTTGCGACTATGGATTGTGCAAGATCTTCATCAACTAATGCCCAGGTACATCTAGATGTTGTGCAATCAACGAGAGAGTGCCTCCATGAATCTTGCGAGCCGCATAGGCCACATCGAGAGCTGTCGGTCATGTGCCTATGCGCTCTAATATCCTCTGTTGGCAAGGAGTGTTTGGATAATCTCCATAGGAACATCTTCAATTTTGCTGGCACTTTTGTGTTCCACATGGTCTTCCACACACCCTCTTCCGATACAACAGAAGATGGAGCTGCATTGCCTTCTAACCAAGCTTCGCGACGATGTTTTGTTGAGACGAGCATACGGTATGCCGATTTAACAGTGAAAATACCACTTGATTCGAACTGCCAGCTCCAGAAATCATCTATATTCCGAGTGCATAAGGGTATACCCTTGATGATACGAGCGTCCATAGGGAGGAAAACCAACGAGATCCGTTCATGATTCCATGTAGCCGAAGTGTGATCGATAAGTTCCAAGACCATAGTTGGCGGATCTGCAACTAAACACCCATAGGGACGAAACATCTCATCTCTTGGCAGCCATGTATCTTCCCGAATCCTCGTTGTTTCACCGTTCCCAATCCTTCGGATCAAACCCTGCTTCAAAACATCTCGACCTTCAATGATAGCTCTCCAAATCTGGCTAGGGTGGTTCCCTAAAGAAGCATGCAGGATTGTAGAATTTGGCAAGTATATACTCTTCAACAGCCGAGAGCTTAGAGATTTAGGTGACTGCAGTATCCGCCAGCCCTGACGAGCTAGCATGGCTAGGTTGAATAGCTCGAAATCCTTGAAACCGAGGCCTCCCATTCCTTTTGGTTGTGTCATTACTTTCCAAGAAACCCAATGGGGTTTCCGCTTGCCTTCTTTACTTCCCCACCAAAATTTCCTAAAAAGCATGTTAAGATGTTCACATAAGCCTCTTGGGAGCTTGAAGCAAGACATTGAGAAAACTGGAATGGCATGTGCAACAGATTTGACGAGCGCCTCTTTACCTGATGTTGACAAAGTATTCTCAATCCATCCCTGAACTTTGCTCCATAAGCGGTCCTTTAAATATTTAAAAGCCCCATTCTTAGAACTTCCAATATCTGACGGCATACCTACGTATTTTTCATTTAATGTTTCATTAGGAACATTGAGCAGATTCTTGATTTCTGCACGAACATTTTGTGACACCCCCTTACTGAAAAATATAGATGATTTGACAAAGTTTATGCGTTGGCCTCAGGCTTGGCAATAACTATTCAAGACTAGGTTCACCTCGTTTGCTCCACTATTGTTAGCCTTACAGAATAGCAGGCTGTCATCCGCAAATAATAGATGGTTAACCGGTGGTGCCGAAGTGGCAACCTGTACACCGCCCAAGTTGGATGACTCTCTTCTGGATCTTAACAGGCACGAAAGGCCCTCTGCTGCTAGCAAGAACAAGTAGGGAGAAATTCGGTCCCCTTGTCTTATACCACGTGTTGGCTCAAACTCTTCTAACCTCTTTCCATTGAGCATAACAGAGAATTTAACAGTGGAAACCAGCCCCATAACTATGTTCACCCATTGTTCAGAGAAACCCAGTTTCAACATAACTGCTCTAAGATATGGCCATTCGACCCTATCATAGGCCATCATCATATCAAGCTTTAGGGCAAAGGCTTGGTGTTTCTTAGCTTTGTTTCTTTTCATAAAGTGGAGACACTCATAAGTAGCTATGATGTTGTCAGTGATCAATCTCCCTGGTACGAAAGCGGATTGTTACTCAGATATAGTGTCAGGTAGCACAATTTTCAGACGGTTAGAGATCACCTTTGAGGCTATCTTGTATAACACATTGCATAGGTTGATAGGGCGAAACTGGGTTAACACGGTAGGATTTTTTACCTTTGGGATGAGAACCAAAATGGTCTCGTTAATGCATGTTGCAGATTTCGTTCCCCCACGATTTTTAACACCACTTTCGTCACCTCCTCTCCACAAATCTCCCAGTGGCGCTGGAAGAAATGAGTTGGAAATCCATCCGATCCAGGAGCCTTGATGGGAAACATCTGAAAAAGGGATGTTTTCACTTCTTCGCTACTGTATGGTGGATTCAGGGCCTCGTTCATCTCCTGTGTTACTTTGCGTGGAACAGTATCCAACACTTGCTCCATGTCATGGACCCCCTCCGCTGTGTATAGATTTTTATAGAACGAGGTTGTCATCTCTTCCATCTCGGACACGTTCTTTGTCATTTGCACATCCGGCTTCTGTAATGCTTTGATTTGGTTCTTCCTTCTTCGGCGGCTAGCACGTAGATGGAAAAAATGGGTGTTCTTGTCTCCATGAACAAGCCAATCCATTCTAGCTCGCTGTCTCCACAAGATTTCCTCTCTATGAAATAGTTCAACCAGTCGGTCCCCAATCTTTGTCTCTTGCCTCGATGGTCCGGTTCTACCTGGTATTTCCCGCAGTACTTTAAGCTCTTGTTTTAGATCCGCTATCTCCTTTCGAACATTGCCAAAGTGCGTGCGATCCCATGCCGTAAGTTCTCCTGACAGCGAGAGGAGCTTGTCTTTAACCTGGCCAACCGAGTCTCCCGGACCAAGAGCCCATTTACCACTCACAACTTCCTTCAGTGATTGCTCCCGCTCCCAACAAACCTCATATTTGAAAGGCTTCGGCCCCCGTCTGCCCCCTTGCATTTCTTGCAACCGCAGCAGAAGAGGAGCATGATCCGATGTAGCTGCTGTTAGATGTTCCACCGAGGCAGTGGGGTAGGCTATCATCAAATCTGGATTTGCAACACCCCTATCCAATCTGACTCTCGTAAAACTTCCTCCAGCGACCTTCTTCTCAAAAGTCCAAGATTGTCCTTTGTATCCTATGTCGATCAGACCACATGTATCAAGTGCGTCGCGGAATGCATCCATCTGTGCTTGGCTGCGGTTACCCACTCCGTCATGTTCGTGTGCATGGATTACCTCGTTGAAGTCTCCTATCACCACCCATGGCAAACTGCCCGTCCCTGTAATGCCTCGTAGCATATCCCAAGTTCTATGTCTTTCGCTCACTTGGGATTCACCATAGACGAAGGTGATCCTGGTCTCTATGCCCGTTAGTTCTTTTACAAGAGTATCAATATGGTATTCCGAGTAACCAAGAATTTCCAGCTTTATTTCTTCATTCCAAAAAATGCCTAGTCCCCCACTTCTACCAGAGCTGCTTACAGCAAAAGTTTTATTGTATTCTAGAGATCCTACCAGACCCTCTACACGAGAACCTTCTATTTACGTCTCAAGTATGCATACAATACAAGGGGCAAATTGCTTCGAGAGGTCCCGAAGCTCTCGAACTGTCGCCGGTTTGCCAACCCCACGACAGTTCCACACTAAGCAACTCATTGCGCTAGGCGCGACCCACTATTGGGGCCCACCAAACGCGCATCATTGTTAGTACTTGCCACTCTATTCTTCCCCTGGTTCTTTTCTGTCGTGGACAGGTTGGTCTTGGATCTCTTTGGTTCATGTTTGGACGAAGGACTGGTCGGAACAGAGGTGTCTGGGAGCATGGGAATATCTCCCTGTGTTGACGATGTGGTTCCTGGAGCAGCGAGTAATGGCATGTTTCCGAGGGAACCTCTCTTACGGTTCATGTCTGCCTCCTCCATATCGGCATCGACACCATCCTCATTCATAAACCTCTCATTAGCAGTTTGTCCTTGGCCCTGGCCGCCTCGACCAGAACGTCCATTGCCACAACCTCCTTGAGCTCTTGTTCCTCTTCCAGCTCTCCCTTCGCCAGGCCCACGACCCGGTCCCAGGAACCAAGTAGCACGCAGATCCTTGAAGACTAGGGCTTTGGGTGGGTGAACCCCGTCTCCGCATTCCTTGTGCAGGTGCCCTAGATGGCCATAGACGGCGCACCAGTCAGGCAGCCTTTCATATTTGACAATAAAGATCTCCCTCTTCCTGTTCTTGACCAACGAAAACAGTGTTCCTCAAAGGTTCTCTGACATTGATCTTGACACGAACACGAAAGAAGTTCCCTTCGAAGTCCTGGGATTTTGGCTCGGCGAAAACGAACTCACCGATAGTGGCAGCTAGCGACTTGATCAGCGGGAAGTAGCCCTCCGGGAAATCGTGCATCTGCGCCCAGATCTCGATCTTGTCCAGAACAATGGTGGAGGGTCGAGTAAACCCATCATATGGCGCCATGACCACAGCCTTACCTTTGAACGACGAGGGACCTTCTTCCATGACCCTCTCCCAGTCTCCGAGGCACTGAAATTGGAGGGTGTAGAGATTCTCCTCAAGTGGGCGAATTTTTACTTCTTGCCCTAGATCCTAGGTGACCTTCATCGTGCGATAAAACCAATATTGGTTGTAGGATTTGGGTGTGTGCACTCTAGCGATCGCCATCCAACGTGTGGATTCTTCGGGCAGATACTTTTCATCGACCACTACATCTTGCAGATTCTCTTCGTTCAGACCTAGCTCCTCCATCATCGCCTCCAGATCAGAGGTACCCTAGGATGAAGCTTTCGACGCCATGATCTCTCTCGCCCGTGAAAAAACCGCGAGCGTTTTGACCCTAACCGAATCGCCGCCGTCCCCCGGCCGGGAGCACAAGGCCCCAGCTAGACGGTGGCGTGGGGAGGACGCAGGGGAGCAAGATCTCAACGTAGATGACGAACGCCGCCATCGCCTACGAGAGGACGAAAAACCCTAACGAGATGGGAGTGCGCTTTGTATCCCCTAGTCAGTTAAGGCGGTACGAAATGCGTTGGAGTTGCGTCATGTTGTGGCCGACAGCAGCGGGACAGCCCACTCGCGGTCAGGACCATGGGGCCAGCAACCCAGCCGCCTCACGTGATGGTGTACTTTTGGCCCACTTCCGCACTGCGCTCACTTGAAGAGGGGGATGTGGATCTATGCCACAGATGCAGATGCCAGGTGACGCAGCATGGATGATGGAAGAAAATGCTGTCGAGGACGCCGCATTCGGATCTTTGGGATCTTTCTTCAGAGATCGTATGCATTAACTGCTGCTGTATTGGCCGCCACAGATCATTTGAATCAAATGAAACTGAAAACAAAACTACTTAGTGCACAAACATGCTTCCCTAACCTAAAAACCTCATGCGACCTGAAAGTCCTATTCTACTCCCAAACTCAAATACTCCCTCATAAACAGTAAACTCGAATTTCTTCATAAAATAATTCAAAAAAATCTGATTTTTTTAATAAACTTTGACAAATGTATACATGCATACCAAAATTCATCCCAAAAAAAATTTGTGAAAGTCACGACGAAAAGAAAATCAACAGTCAAAAAGGTATTCAAAACTAGCATTTTTGAGGCATCTTTTTTTTTTTGCCACGACTTGCACAAATGTCATTTCGAGCTGAAATTTTGCAAGCATACAAAACTTTTGTCAAAGTTTATTAAAAAAAATCAGAATTGTTCGTTTTTTTAATATTTTTCCCGATTTTATTGTTCAAGAAACATGTAAGCTCGGGTTACGTCCCATGCGACCACCTTACTCCAATTAAAATGCAACTATAGAAGCACAGATGGCAGTCCATCACTCTTCATCTTGAATAAACATTACATGGTGTCCTTCCGCACCACAAACTGCTCACTCGGAAAAACACTGCCCAAGTCAAGATCAAAATCTCGTTATGATCGTTACATAGCACCGGCTCGCGAAAACGCCGGTGAGAATAGATAGCTCGCTACTGGTCAAAAATTACTCTCACAAAGGCACACATATCTATGGAGACAAGAGTTTTTATCCTTCTTCCCCATTATTGAAAAAATGTAAGGTATGCTTTGGACTATGTAAGGTCTGTCCCACGGGGGAGGGGACTTACGCCGCGGCCAACTTCATCTCCTGTTGGTCCTCGAGATTCAGAACGTCGAGCAACTTTGGCCAAGATTCAGGGATTCCTCCGGGCAAATCGAACTCCAGAACCTTCCCCTGCTTCTGATAGAAATCCTCCACGGGTTGGCTCTGGAAAGACAAGCAAGACAAAATGCTGATTGGTATTACTAGTTCCATCAGGCATGTCAGCAAAAGCAATTTAGGGATGCTGATGCTGCTCGGCACATTACTGCTAATGCTGATCCAGGAATCAAATTTAACTAGGTGGAATAAACTGCAAAGAATTATATATGAAGTGTGGAAATGCAGAGAATTAATACCATTTCATTGTAAATCCGCAGGCGATTTCTCACAACCTCTTCAGTGTCGTCATCTCGAGTAAGAAGCTTTGACATGCAGTTATTGGGGGGTAACAATGGTGACATGTATATTGGTGGTAGCCCATTTTCAGCCTTGACATCAATGCAGGCCAGATTGAAGTTCTTACCACACTGGCTACAAATACGTCTACCAAGGCATTTCTGTACTATGATATCTTCCCTCAACTTCAGATTAACCACCATATCAATGTCTGTAACTCCATCAAGAATTTCCTAAGCAAGGCATATGGAAGAAAAAAATTGTTAGTTTGGACCATCATGATTAAGTAAAAAAACATCAAAGATTATTTGATTGCAGCATTTGCTTGACACCAGTTAATCAAAACGTTATATACCAGCAAGCTAAGATAGAAAGATTTTTAGATATATCGCATTGCACTTCGACATATCAAGCCGGCAGGAAACCCATTAAATGAAATTGATGGAATTCAATCACCAAGTTCTTCATACCAGTAGAAATAAACAAAGCAGAAATGACTCATGATATGTAAAAAAATCCTCACCGCTTGGTTTACAGTGCGTGGAAACCCATCAAGAATAAAACCTGATTCGCCCTTCTCTTGTCCTTTCCTAAGCCGTTTAGATAAAAGATTGATGATAATTTCATCAGAAACCAGCTTTCCTTGATTAACAATTTCCTTAAGCTGCAGAAGAAAAACCGACCATGTCATTTCCAAAGGAAAGAAAAAGGATAATCAGATAAGAGCAAAGCTAATATAGCACGATCATGCAGCACCCATGTCAAGACACAGTAAAAAAAAAGTCCTTCTGATGCATTCATCATTGCCATTGATTAAATAAGAATGATACATTTATGGTTTGTAACCACCTTAGCAATAGACTCTGGGGGAAGCAATAGGATAAGTATATATTTACTCTTCCTGTCTATTCAGGATTGGAAGTATTAGAAAAAGTTCTAGTGAATAGGCTGCTTGCTTTCCCAATTAGAAGCATTAGAACGTTCAGGTGACTAGCCAGCTACACCTTTCCAACTGGAATAAAATAGCCAAAGGCAGAATCATAGGATATAATAATTAGAAGCATTAGAACGTTGGTGTCTATGAATTCAAAAACAATATTACTTTTGCTTGGCACTTCCGTTATCAATCTACATCTATAGAAGATGCAAAACTTCGACAAAATTATGATCTCAGGTCTGCAAATGGAGCCAGAATGGATCGCAATAGCACGCTGAGCACAAGTGGCTATCCTATCCAACTCAAGCTCAAGCAGTCCCCGACAGGATCCTGAAGATTAAGTCTGAATGTTCAGTACAAAATTAAAATCTTGACATCTGGATCTAAATAAATCCCATTTGGGTAGTACTTCACCGCTAAATTTCTTCGATAATCACTAGGAGCAAGGCCACACACCACAATTAGGCACATCCGAATTCACAGATCCAGATCGAGATCCGGAAATCAGCGGAGAGGGAAACGGGGGGAGGGGCAGTCACCTGCACGGCATCGGGCCCGGTGGAGGCGAGCTCGTCGCGGACGAGGTCGCCGGTGGCGATATGGGGCACGCCGAGGAGGCGGGAGAGGCGGCTGGCGTAGGTGCCCTTGCCAACGCCGGGGCAGCCGAGGAAGACCCACTGCACGTTCCTCTCGTGCGCCGGCCGACGCCTCCTCTCCGCCCCCGCGAACGGGAAGGCCGGCGCCGCCGCGGGAACCTGCTCGGGCGCCAGCGACGTCGCCATGCGCCTCCTGCCCGCGGCGACGGAGGATGTCGACGACGACGCCGCGGCGCGGAGCAGGCGCTGTACGGCCGCCATGGCGTGGCGGAGACGGAGGCGCGGGGTTTTAGGGTTCGGTGGCCCCTCGCCGTTTCCTCCGCCGGGTATTTGTACGCGAGCGCGGCGGCTTCGCGAGCACAGATGCGACGGGGGTGGGGGGAGCGGCTTGGAGGAGAAGACGATGCCGGGCTGAGGCGGGGGGGCCGTGGCACGGGTCCAGCGCCAACGCGTGCAGCGGCCCTACCTGTCGTTGTCCGTGGTCCTATGGACCGGGTGCATGCGTGGCGGGCGCGAGGTTAGAGCTGTTCGCGCCGGACGGGTTCCATCGCAGTAATAGTACTACATTTTGACCGTCCGATGCGAATGTGGATCTTTGTGCCTATGCGGAATCTGGATGCCGGAGAATATCCTTTCTCGTAGGTAGTAGTAGGGCTCATGAGCTGCTCGATCTACTCGAAAAGAAATAAGTTGAGCATTAATATTTTATGTAGATCGATTAAGGCTGGTCATAGTGGGGTAAGACTGGTTGTATCGTATCATACTGTATGCTAGTATCATGCATATGATATCACATTCGTAATGCATTGTATCATATCTTAGTGTCATAGGGTAGTTCATTTATTATCATGCAAGACACATAATAGTAGCACATCATTTAATATGATACGGTATCATGATATGATACTCAAACCCCTCTTTTTTCTTTTAATTCTATGCCACCTCATCGAAATTGTCTAGTTGGTATGCATGATACTAACTATGATACTCCCATTACGGGCAGCCTAACATAGCTAGTATCATAGTCTTGAGACTAGCAAACATGCTGATGTGACAAGTAATTAAAGAAAAGAGAGAGGGTTAGAGTAACATATGTAGATACCGTATCATGTTAAATGCTATGCTACTATGTGTCATGCATGTCAATAAATGAGACCACATATGATATTAGTTTATGATACAATGCACTATGAAGGTAGTATCATACAATAGTAACATATGCATGATACTACTATATGTTACTCCCCACTATGAGCAGCCTAAGAAATGAGTTGATCTTGAGCTAACACTGATTTGCTTGATTTTAGCTTGATACTCCGATATTATATAATTATATTATATAATTCCGATAGTCAAAAAAGATTTTCGTATAAGTTGTGTATGATTTTGTTTTCATTTTAACAAATACCAAACATGGAACCTTAATCTAGTGCGAAGAAAATTTGAATTGAGAGAGAATAAGTTGAATTATATTGTTTTTATGTTATCTTGTGGCCGACCTTGTTCGAAAAATCTTGGCGAAGCTCGTGTGGTGTAACGCCTCGTCTCTTGTGCACATCAAACGAGCAGGAGTACGGGCAGTGGTGCTAAGGCGACGTGCACCTTTTCTTTTTAGTGTGCAGCGTCCGTCGATGGGACTGGACACAACTGCCTAATCTTTTCAGTGTGCAGCGCCTGTCGATGGGACTGGACACAACTGCCTAGCCTTTTCAATGTGCAGCCTACGTTGGAATTGATGGGGAACAGAAGCTCCCTAGCCTTGACTGATTTTGTTTTCGTTTTGGCTTTGCTAAGTTTTGGTAAAACATGCAAGAGCCAACGCACCGACTCAAATCGTCTTCTGTTTGGATCGACGCACAAGAGGAGGTCCAACGCACCCACTCAAATCGTCTTCTGTTTGGGTCGATGGACGTGCATCGCTTTAATTGGATTGGTTGGTAGAGGATCAGTATACAATGGGACATGTCGTCAATAATATATAGTGGGACCGGTCGCAACCTTGGCCACAACCTGTTACATCATATACAATGGGACATGCCATCAAGCCCTAACAGGAATCATGTATGAGAAAGCTTTACCAAATCTAACCTAACCAGGGATTTTTTTTTCCTGCTGGTTGCTTCTACACTTATTACCCTCCACAATTTCCGGTTCACCACCGGATGCTGTAGGAGTGTGAGGTCCTGCTTTCGCACTTGATCTGAGACGTCGGGAAAACTAATTATATGAAAGAACGTCCAATTAAATGCACATCATGCAGTACAAACAAGCTAACAACTCAAATGGACCAAGCAAGCACATCTAGACCAAGCTAACAGCTCAAATGGACATGGTTAAAATGAGTAAACATACCTACCCTTCTCCCTGGCTGACCGGGGAAGCGATATAAACCCTTCGCCATTATTAGGACCACAAGCAGGACAACAATATATAGATTTTATTTTTATTTTTGGAGGGGGGCACACAAGTTGATGCAATCAAAACGATACCACTCGTCACACTGATCGCATGATATCATGGCCCTGTTATCATATGGCTTGCGGCAAATGCAATAAAGAAGATCTCTTGCTAGTTCATCCATGATCTCTTCTTAGTTCATCCATGATCCATGCTATTAAGTACTAGTCTTCAATTGAGAGAGAATAAGTTGAATTATATTGTTTTTATGTTATGTTGTGGCCTACCTTTGTTTGAAAAGTCTTGCCGAAGCTGGTGTGGTGTAGCGCCTCGTCTTTTGTGCACAGTGAGCAGGAGGACGGGCAGCGGTGTTAAGGCGACGTGCACCTTTTCTTTTCAGTGTGCAGCGTCCGTCGATGGGACTGGACACAACTGCCTAGCATTTTCAGTGTGCAGCGCCCATCGATGGGACTGGACACAATTGCCTAGCCTTTTCGATGTGCAACCTACGTTGGCATTGATGGGGGACACAAGCTCCCTAGCCTTGACTGATTTTGTTTTCGTTTTGGCTTTGCTAAGTTTTGGCAAAGGCATGCAAGAGCCAACACACCGACTCAAATCGTCTTCTGTTTGGGTCGACGCACACAAAAGAGGAGGTCCAACGCACCGACTCAAATTGTCTTCTGTTTGGGTCGATGGACGCACATCGCTTTGATTGGGTTGGTTGGTAAAGGATCAATATACAATGGGACATGCCGTCAATAATATACAGTGGGACATGTCGCAATCTTGTCCACAACATTTTACATCATATACAATGGGACATGCCATCAAGCCCTAACAGGAATCATGTATGAGAAAGCTTTACCAAACCTAACCTAACCGGGGATTTTTTTTTCCTATTGGTTGCTTCTACACTTATTACCCTACACAATTTCTCGTTCATCACCGGATGCTGGAGGAGTGTGAGTTCCTGCTTCCGCACTTGATCTGAGACGTCGGGTAAATGAGTTATATGAAAGAACGTGCAATTAAATGCACATCATGTAGTACAAACAAGCTAACAACTCAAATGGACCAAGCAAGCACATCTAGACCAAGCTAACAGCTCAAATGGACATGGTTAAAATGAGTAAACATACCTATCCTTCTCCCAAGCTGACCGGGGAAGCGGTATAAACCCTTCGCCATTATTAGGACCACAAGCAGGACAACAATATATATAATGTTTTTTGTTTTGTTTTTGGAGGGTGGCACACAAGTTGATGCAATCAAAATGATACCACTCGTCACACTGATCGAATGATATCATGGCCCTGTTATCATATGGCTTGCGGCAAATGCAATAAAGAAGATCTCTTGCTAGTTCATCCATGATCTGTTGTTAGTTCATCCATGATCTCATGCTATTAAGTACTAGTCTTCAATTGAGAGAGTCTAAGTTGAATTATATTGTTTTTATGTTATGTTGTAGCCAACCTTGTTCGAAAAGTTGTCTTCGGTTATTAAAGAAAATCATCATATTTAGCTTGAAACTAGCTCGAGATCGACTCACGGTCATTACAAGCTGAGCATGAGCCACTTTTTATAGCTCGACCTCGATCTTCACTCGGTTTGAGCTCACTTGAATTTTAATATAAGTTTTTTAACCTGTAATTTTAATATAAGTAGAGATGAGCCTAGTATAACTTGCTCGAACTCGACTCGTTTTCAACCCTACTCATGGGGCCAAGTTGTCACTCTAATTTGCTCTCGTTCTATTGAGAGTCCCCTACTTCTCCCCCCTATAACCTCCAACCCATGTATAGCTCCCCTCTCTACCCGCATCCATATAGCTCTAGATCGTATTTATACCATATAGTAAACTATGTACTCTATCTATACTCTATTGTTACTTGTTGATAGCATTGCTGATGGAAAACACTATTAAATCGGTGCAAAAACATTGTGTATCAGCGGTGTCGGACAAAAAGGATGGAGAAGCATTGGTCTTACCCATAAAAAACAGGAGCGCCAACCGCTCCAACGTGAATCCCTTTTAGTCGTTCAATGCTACACGAGTCTTCACGGCGGGGAGCGATGGAACCCTACCGATGCACGACCACCGTGATCTTCCTACTCCTATCACGGTGGTCACCTCCCCTACACACTGACGTCAAAGATGGAGCGATGAGACTGGATGGGAGGTGGGGTAAGTCGTCACCCCATTTCCCTAGAAGGTCATGGCGGCGGAGGGAGCTGCTCTCCGGCGAGTGATTCGGGGGAGAGGAGATGTACATGGTTTTTAGTCTAAACACTCTTTATTTGTTTACCATAGGCTAAATACATTGGGATACAATTGTTGGGGAACGTCGCATGGGAAAAAAAAATTCCTACGCGCACGAAGACCTATCATGGTGATGTCCATCTACGAGAGGGGATTTCCGATCTACGTACCCTTGTAGATCTCACAGTAGAAGCGTTAGTGAACGCGGTTGATGTAGTGGAACGCCCTCACGTCCCTCGATCCGCCCCGCGAACCGTCCCATGAACCGTCCCGCGATCCGTCCCACGATCTAGTGCCGAACGGACGGCACCTCCGCGTTCAGCACACGTACAGCTCGACGATGATCTCGGCCTTCTTGATCCAGCAAGAGAGACGGAGAGGTAGATGAGTTCTCCGGCAGTGTGACGGTGCTCCGGAGGTTGGTGATGATCTAATCTCGGCAGGGCTCCGCCCGAGCTCCACAGAGACGCGACTTAGAGATAAAACCGTGGAGGTATGTGGTCGGGCTGCCTTGAAAAAGTTGTTTCAAATCAGCCCTAATTGCTCCATATATATAGGAGGAGGGAGGGGAGACTTGCCTTGAGGCCCAAGGAGCCCCAAGGGCTGCGCCACCAAGGGGAGGAGGAGTCCTCCTCCAATCCTAGTCCAACTAGGATTGGAAGGTGGAGTCCTTCTCTCTTTTCCCACCTTTCCCCTTTTTTTCTTTCTCTTCTTTTGGTTTTTCTTTCTCTTGCGCATGCCAGCCTTGGGCTGACCCCACCTACTTGGTGCGCCACCCCCAAGGTCCTTGGGCCCTCCCGGGTGGGTGGTCCCCCCTCCCGGTGAAGATCCGGAACCCATTCGTCATTCCCGGTACATTACCGGTAATGCCCGAAAACCTTCCAGTAACCAAATGAAGTCATCCTATATATCAATCTTCGTTTCCGGACCATTCCGGAAACCCTTGTGACGTCCGTGATATCATCCGGGACTCCGAACAACATTCGGTAACTAACCATATAACTCAAATACGCATAAAACAACGTCGAACCTTAAGTGTGCAGACCCTGCGGGTTCGAGAACTATGTAGACATGACCCGAGTGACTCCTCGGTCAATATCCAATAGCGGGACCTGGATGCCCATATTGGATCCTACATATTCTACGAAGATCTTATCGTTTGAACCTCAGTGCCAAGGATTTATATAATCCCGTATGTCATTCCCTTTGTCCTTCGGTATGTTACTTGCCCGAGATTCGATCGTCAGTATCCGCATACCTATTTCAATCTCGTTTACCGACAAGTCTCTTTACTCATTCCGTAATACAAGATCACGCAACTTACACTAAGTCACATTGCTTGCAAGGCTTGTGTGTGATGTTGTATTACCGAGTGGGCCCCGAGATACCTCTCCGTCACACGGAGTGACAAATCCCAGTCTCGATCCATACTAACTCAACGAATACCTTCGGAGATACCTGTAGAGCATCTTTATAGTCACCCAGTTACGTTGCGACATTTGATACACACAAAGCATTCCTCCGGTGTCAGTGAGTTATATGATCTCATGGTCATAGGAACAAATACTTGACACGCAGAAAATAGTAGCAAGAAAATGACACGATCAACATGCTACGTCTATTAGTTTGGGTCTAGTCCATCACATGATTATCCTAATGATGTGATCACGTTATCAAGTGACAACACTTGCCTATGGTCAGGAAACCTTGACCATCTTTGATCAACGAGCTAGTCAACTAGAGGCTTACTAGGGACAGTGTTTTGTCTATGTATCCACACATGGACTGTGTTTCCAATCAATACAATTATAGCATGGATAATAAACGATTATCATGAACAAATAAATATAATAATAACTAATTTATTATTGCCTCTAGGGCATATTTCCAACAGTCTCCCACTTGCACTAGAGTCAATAATCTAGTTCACATCACCATGTGATTCCAACGAATCCAACACCCATATAGTTATGGGGTCTGATCACGTCTTGCTCGTGAGAGAGGTTTTAGTCAACGGTTCTGAAACTTTCAGATCCGTGCGTTCTTTACAAATCTTTATGTCATCTTATAGATGCTGCTACTACGTGCTATTCGGAAATGCTCCAAATATCGATTCTACTATACGAATCTGTTTCACTACTCATAGTTATTCAGATTAGTGTCAAAGCTTGCATCGACGTAAACCTTTACGACGAACTCTTTAACCACCTCCATAATCGAGAAAAAATTCCTTAGTCCATCAGTTACTAAGGATAAATTTTGACCGCTGCTAGTGATTCAATCATGGATCACTTTCTGTACCTCTCAACAGACTTTGAGTCAAGGCACACATCAGGTGCGGTACCCAGCATGGCATACTTCAGATTCTACGGCCAAGGCATAGAAGACGACCTTCGTGTATTCTCTTTATTCTGCCCGGGTCGGGTTTTGAGTCTTACTCAAATTCACACCTTACAACACAACCAAGAACTCCTTCTTTGCTGATCTATTTTGAACTCCTTCAAAAACTTGTCAAGGCATGCACCTTGTTGAAACTTCTATTAAGCGCTTTCGATCTATCTCCATAGATCTTTGATGCTCAACGTTCAAGTAGCACAATCCAGGTATTCCTTTGAAAACTCCTTTCAAACAACCTTGTATGCTTTACAGAAATTCTACATTACTTCTGATCCACAATATGTCAACCACATATACTTATCAGAAATTCTATAGTGCTCCCACTCACTTCTTTGGAAATACAAGTTTCTCATAAACCTTGTACAAACTCAAAATCTTTGATCATCTCATCAAAGTGTATATTCCAACTCCGAGAGGCTTGCACCAGTCCATTGAAGGATCGCTGGTGCTTGCATACTTGCTAGTATCTTTAGGATCGACAAAACCTCCTGGTTGTATCACATACAATGTTTGCTCAAGGAAACCGTCGAGGAAACAATGTTTTGACATCCTATGTGCAATATTTCATAAATAATGCAGCAACTACTAACATAATTCTAACATACTTTTAGCATCGCTACGAGTGAGAAAGTCTTATTATAGTCAACTGTTTGATCTTGTCGGAAACATCTTTGCGACAAGTCGAGCTTTTGTTAATAGTGACTTATCACCATTATCGTCTGTCTTCCTTTTAAAGATCCATCTTTACTCAATAGTCCTATGACCATCAAGTAGTTCTTCCAAAGTCTACACTTTGTTTTCAAACATGGATCCTCTCTCGGATTTCATGGCTTCCAGCCATTTGTCGGAATCCGAGCCCACCATTGCTTTCTCCATAACTCGTAGGTTCACTCTTGCTCAACAACATGACCTCCAAAACAGGGTTACCGTACCACTTTGCAGTAGTATGCGACCTTGTCAACCTACGAGGTTTGTAGTAACTTGATCCGATGCTCGATGATCACCATCATCACCTTTCACTTCAATTGGTGTAGGCGCCACAGGAACAACTTCTTGCGCCCTGCTACACACTGGTTGAAGCGATGGTTCAATAACCTCATCAAGTTCTACCACCCTCCCACTCAATTCTTTCGAGAGAAACCTTTCCTCGAGAAAAGGATCCGTTTCTAGAAACAAACACTTTGCTTTTGGATCTGAGATAGGAGATGTACCCAACTGTTTTGGATATCCTATGAAGATGCATTTATCCGCTTTGGGTTCGAGCTTATCAGACTGAAACTTTTTCACATAAGTGTCGAAGCCCCAAACTTTCAAGAAACGACAATTTAGATTTCTCTAAACCTCAGTCTATACTGTGTCATCTCAACGGAAATACGCGGTGCCCTATTTAAAGTGAATGCAGTTGTCTCTAATGCATAACCCATAAACGATAGTGGTAATTCGATAAGATACATCATAGCATGCACCATACCAAATAGTGCGTGGCTATGACGTTCAGACACATCATCACACTATGATGTTCCAGGTGGCATGAACTGTGAAACAATTTCCACATTGTCTTAACTGCGTACCAAAACTCGTAACTCAGATATTCATTTCTATGATCATATCGTAGACCGTTTATCCTCTTGTTACGACGAACTTCATTCCGAAACAGAATTGAACTTTTCAATATTTCAGACTTGTGATTTATTAAGTAAATACTCTTGTATCTACTCAAATCGTCATTGAAGTAAGAACATAATGATATCCACTGCATGCCTCAGCACCCATTGGACTGCATACATCAAAATGTATCACTTCCAACAAGTTACTATCTTGTTTCATCTCAATGAAAACAAGGCTTTGCTCATGTGGTATGATTTGCATGTCACTAGTGATTCAAAATCAAGTGAGTATAAAGATCCATCAGCATGGAGCCTCTTCATGCAATTTATACCAACATGACTCAAGCGGCAGTGCCACAAGTAAGTGGTACTATCATCATTACCTCGTATCTTTTGGCACCAATATTATGAACATGTGTAACACTACGGTCGAGATTCAATAAACCATTGAAGGTGATTTATTCAAGCAAATAGAGTAACCATTATTCTCTTTAAATGAATAATCGTATTGCAATAAACACGATCCAATCATGTTCATGCTTAACGCAAGCGCCAAATAACAATTATTTAGGTTTAACACCAATCCCGATGGTAGATGGAGTGTGCGACGTTTGATCATATCAACCTTGGAAACACTTCCAACACGTATCGTCACCTCGCCTTTAGCTAGTCTCCGTTTATGCCGTAGCTTTCATTTCGTGTTACTAATCACTTAGCAACCGAACCGGTATCCAATACCCTCATGCTACTAGGATTACTATTAAAGTACACATCAACATCATGTATATCAAATATACTTCTTTCGACTTTTGCCAGCCTTCTTATCTACCAAGTATCTAGAGTTGCTCCGCCTCAGTGACTGTTCCCCTCAATATAGAAGCACTTAGTCTCGGGTTTGGGTTTAATCTTGGGTCTCTTCATTAGTGCAGCAACTGTTTTGCCGTTTCACGAAGTATACCTTCTAGCCCTTGCCTTTCTTGAAACTTAGTGGTTTTACTAACTATCAACTATTGATGCTCCTTCTTGATTTCTACTTTCGCGGTGTCAAACATCGTGAATCGCTCAAGGATCATTGTATCTATCCTTGATATGTTATAGTTCATCATGAAGCTCTCACAGCTTGGTGGCAGTGACTTTGGAGAACCATCACTATCTCATCTGGAAGATTAACTCCCACTTGATTCAAGCGATTGTCGTACTCAGACAATCTGAGCACACGCTCAACGATTGAGCTTTTCTCCTTTACTTTGTGGACAAAGAATCTTGTCGGAGGTCTCGTACCTCTTAACAAGGGCACAAGCATGAAATCACAATTTCATCTCTTTAGAACATCACTTATGTTCCGTGACGTTTCAAAACGTCTTCAGCGCCTTGCTTCTAAGCCATTAAGTATTTTGCATTGAACTATCGTGTAGTCATCAGAAACGTGTATGTCAGATGTTCACAGCATCCACAGACGACGCTCGAGGTGCAGCACACCGAGTGGTGCATTAAGGACATAAGACTTTTGCGGAGCAACGAGGACAATCCTCTGCAAAGTTTGCTACTATCAACTTTCAACTAAATTTTCTCTAGGAACATATAAAAACAGTAGAGCTATAGCGCAAGCTACATCGTAATTCGCAAAGACCATTAGACTATGTTCATGACAATTAGTTCAATTAATCATATTACTTAAGAACTCCCACTCAAAAAGTACATCTCTCTAGTCATTTGAGTGGTACATGATCCAAATCCACTATCTCAAGTCCGATCATCACGTGAGTCGAGAATAGTTTCAGTGGTAAGCATCTCCATGCTAATCATATCAACTATACGATTCATGCTCGACCTTTCGGTCTCATGTGTTCCGAGGCCATGTCTGCACATGCTAGGCTCGTCAAGCTTAACCCGAGTGTTCCGCGTGTGCAACTGTTTTGCACCCGTTGTATGTGAACGTTGAGTCTATCACACCCGATCATCACGTGGTGTCTCGAAACGAAGAACTGTCGCAACGGTGCACAGTCGGGGAGAACACAATTTCGTCTTGAAATTTTAGTGAGATATCACCTCATAATGCTACCGTCGTTCTAAGAAAGATAAGGTGCATAAAGGATTAACATCACATGCAATTCATAAGTGACATGATATGGCCCGCATCATGTGCTTCTTGATTTCCATCACCAAAGCACCGGCACGATCTTCTTGTCACCGGCGTTACACCATGATCTCCATCAACGTGTCGCCATCGGGGTTGTCGTGCTACTCATGCTATTACTACTAAAGCTACGTCCTAGCAATATAGTAAACGCATCTGCAAGCACAAACGTTAGTTTAAAGACAACCCTATGGCTCCTGCCGGTTGCTGTACCATCGACGTGCAAGTCGATATTAACTATTACAACATGATCATCTCATACATCCAATATATCACATCACATCATTGGCCATATCACATCACAAGCATACCCTGCAAAAACAAGTTAGACGTCCTCTAATTGTTGTTGCATGTTTTACATGGTGACCATGGGTATCTAGTAGGATCGCATCTTACTTACGCAAACACCACAACGGAGATATATGAATTGCTATTTAACCTCATGCAAGGAACTCCTCGGTCAAATCCGATTCAACTAAAGTTGGAGAAACCGACACTCGCCGGTCATATTTGAGCAACGGAGTTACTCGTAGCGATGAAACTAGTCTCTCGTAAGCGTACGAGTAATGTCGGTCCGAGCCGCTTCGATCCAACAATACCGCGGAATCAAGAAAAGACTAAGGAGGGCAGCAAAACGCACATCACCGCCCACAAAAACTTTTGTGTTCTACTTGAGATTACATCTACGCATGAACCTAGCTCATGATGCCACTGTTGGGGAACGTCGCATGGGAAACAAAAATTTTCCTACACGCACGAAGACCTATCATGGTGATGTCCATCTACGAGAGGGGATTTCCGATCTACGTACCCTTGTAGATCGCACAACAGAAGCATTAGTGAACGCGGTTGATGTAGTGGAACGTCCTCACGTCCCTCGATCTGCCCCGCGAACCATCCCACGAACCGTCCCGTGATCCGTCCCACGATCTAGTGCCGAACGGACGGCACCTCCGCGTTCAGCACACGTACAGCTCGACGATGATCTCGGCCTTCTTGATCCAGCAAGAGAGACGGAGAGGTAGATGAGTTCTCCGGCAGCGTGACGGCACTCCGGAGGTTGGTGATGATCTAATCTCGGCAGGGCTCCGCCCGAGCTCCGCAGAGACGCGATCTAGAGGTAAAACCGTGGAGGTATGTGGTCGGGCTGCCTTGAAAAAGTTGTCTCAAATCAGCCCTAATTGCTCCATATATATAGGAGGAGGGAGGGGAGGCTTGCCTTGAGGCTCAAGGAGCCCCAAGGGTTGCGCCACCAAGGGGAGGAGGAGTCCTCCTCCAATCCTAGTCCAACTAGGATTGGAAGGTGGAGTCCTTCTCTCTTTTCCCACCTTTCCCCTTTTTTTTGTTTCTCTTCTTTTGGTTTTTCTTTCTCTTGCGCAATCCAGACTTGGGCTGACCCCACCTACTTGGTGCGTCACCCCCAAGGTACTTGGGCCCTCCCGGGTGGGTGGTCCCCCCTCCCGGTGAAGATCCAAAACCCATTCGTCATTCCCGGTACATTACCGGTAATGCCCGAAAACCTTCCGGTAACCAAATGAAGTCATCCTATATATCAATCTTCGTTTCCGGACCATTCTGGAAACCCTCGTGACGTCCGTGATCTCATCCGGGACTCCGAACAACATTAGGTAACCAACCATATAACTCAAATACGCATAAAACAACGTCGAACCTTAAGTGTGCAGACCCTGCGGGTTCGAGAACTATGTAGACATGACCCGAGTGACTCCTCGGTCAATATCCAATAGAGGGACCTGGATGCCCATATTGGATCCTACATATTCTACGAAGATCTTATCGTTTGAACCTCAGTGCCAAGGATTCATATAATCACGTATGTCATTCCCTTTGTCCTTTGGTATGTTACTTGCCCGAGATTCGATCGTCAGTATCCGCATACCTATTTCAATCTCGTTTAGTGACAAGTCTCTTTACTCGTTCCGTAATACAAGATCCCGCAACTTACACTAAGTCACATTGCTTGCAAGGCTTGTGTGTGATGTTGTATTACCGAGTGGGCCCCGAGATACCTCTCCGTCACACGGAGTGACAAATCCCAGTCTCGATCCATACTAACTCAACGAACACCTTCGGAGATACCTATAGAGCATATTTATAGTCACCCAGTTACGTTGCGACGTTTGATACACACAAAGCATTCCTCCAGTGTCAGTGAGTTATATGATCTCATGGTCATCACGTAAAACATGCAACAACAAAATTAGAGGATGTCTAACTTGTTTTTGCAGGGTATGCTTGTGATATGATATGGCCAACGATGTGATGTGATATATTGGATGTATGATATGATCATGTTGTAATAGATAATATCGACTTGCACGTCGATGGTATGACAACCGACAGGAGCCATAGGGTTGTGTTTATACTAACGTTTGTGCTTGCAGATGCGTTTACTATTTTGCTAGGATGTGGCTTTAGTAGTAATAGCATGAGTAGCACGACAACCCCGATGGCGACACGTTGATGGAGATCATGGTGTGGCACCGGTGACAAGAAGATCGTGCCAGTGCTTTGGTGATGGAGATCAAGGAGCACGTGATGATGGCCATATCATGTCACTTATGAATTGCATGTGATGTTAATCCTTTTATGCACCTTATTTTGCTTAGAACGACGGTAGCATTATGAGGTGATCTCTCACTAAAATTTCAAGACGAAATTGTGTTCTCCCCGACTGTGCACCGTTGCTACAGTTCGTCGTTTCGAGACACCACGTGATGATCGGGTGTGATAGACTCAACGTTCACATACAACGGGTGCAAAACAGTTGCACACGCGGAACACTCGGGTTAAGCTTGACGAGCCTAGCATGTGCATACATGGCTTCGGAACACATGAGACCGAAAGGTCGATCATGAATCATATAGATGATATGATTAGCATAGGGATGCTTACCACTGAAACTATACTCAACTCACGTGATGATCCGACTTGAGCTAGTGTAAGTGGATCATGAACCACTCAAATGACTAGAGAGATGTACTTTTTGAGTGGGAGTTTAGCGAGTAATTTGATTAAGTTAAACTCTAATTATCTTGAACATAGTCTAAGTCCACTTTGAATATATTTGTGTTGTAGATCATGGCTCACGCGACAGTCACCCTGAATTTTAATACGTCCCTAGAGAAAGCTAAGTTGAAAGATGATGGAAGCAACTTTGTAGACTGGGCTCGTAATCTTAAGCTAATCTTACAAGCTGGGAAGAAGGATTATGTCCTTAATGCTGCGCTAGGAGATGAACCACCCGCTACGGCTGACCAGGATGTTAAGAACGCTTGGTTAACACGTAAGGAGGACTACTCAGTAGTTCAATGTGCAGTCTTGTATGGCTTAGAACCGGGACTTCAACGTCGCTTTGAGTGTCATGGAGCATTAGAGATGTTCCAGGAGTTGAAGTTCATCTTTCAGAAGAACGCCCGGATCGAGAGGTATGAGACCTCCGATAAATTCTATGCTTGCAAGATGGAGGAGAACTCGTCTGTCAGTGAACATGTGCTCAAAATGTGTGGGTACTCAAACCGTCTAGCTGAGCTGGGGATTGAACTCCCGCAAGAGGCTATCACTGACAGAATCCTTCAATCACTGTCGCGAAGCTATAAAGGCTTTGTGTTGAACTACAACATGCAAGGGATGAACAAGTCACCCGGCGAGTTGTTTGCGATGCTGAAAGTCGCAGAGTCTGAACTCCGTAAAGAGCATCAAGTGTTGATGGTGAATAAGACCACTAGTTTCAAGAGAAACGGCAAAGGCAAGAAGGGTAATTCAAAGAAGAGCGGCAAGCCTGTTGCCAATCCGACGAAGAAACCCAAAGCTGGACCTAAGCCTGAAACAGAGTGTTACTATTGCAAGGGTATGGGTCACTGGAAGCGCAACTGCCCCAAGTATCTGGCTGATAAGAAGGCGGCCAAAGAAAAATCAGGTATGTTTGATATACATGTTATTGATGTGTACTTAACCGACTCTCGTAGTAGTGCTTGGGTATTCGATACCGGTTCTGTTGCTCATATTTGCAACTCGAAACAGGAACTGCGGAATAGACGAAGGCTGGCGAAAGATGAAGTGACGATGCGCGTAGGAAATGGTTCCAAGGTTGATGCAATCTCCGTCGACACAGTTTCACTTCAGTTACCATCAGGATTAGTTATGAACTTGAATCATTTTTATTTAGTGCCTGCGTTGAGCATGAACATTATATCTGGATCTTGTTTATTGCGAGACGGTTACTCTTTTAAGTCAGAGAATAATGGTTGTTCTATTTCTATGAGTAACATCTTTTATGGTCATGCACCCAATGTGAGAGGATTGTTCATATTGAATCTTGATAGTGATACACACATACATAACTTTGAGACCAAAAGAGTTAGAGTTAACAATGATAGCGCCATATTTTTATGGCACTACCGCTTAGGTCATATTGGTGTAAAGCGCATGAAGAAACTCCATGCCGATGGACTTTTGGAGTCACTTGACACATGCGAACCATGCCTCATGGGCAAGATGACTGAAACTCCGTTCTCCGGAACAATGGAGCGTGCAAGTGACTTATTGGAAATCATACATACCGATGTGTGTGGTCCGATGAGCGTGGAGGCACGCGGCGGATATCGTTATTTTCTCACCTTCACCGACGATTTGAGTAGATATGGTTATGTCTACTTAATGAAGCACAAGTCTGAAACATTTGAAAAGTTCAAGCAATTTCAGAGTGAAGTTGAAAATCATCGTAACAAGAAGATCAAGTTCCTACGGTCTGATCGTGGGGGTGAATATCTGAGTTTCGAGTTTGGTGCTCACTTAAGACAATGTGGAATTGTTTCACAGTTGACACCGCCTGGAACACCACAGCGTAATGGTGTGTCCGAACATCGTAATCGTACTTTATTAGAGATGGTGCGATCTATGATGTCTCTTACCGATTTGCCGTTACCGTTTTGGGGTTATGCATTAGAAACAGCTGCATTCACTTTAAATAGGGCACCATCAAAATCCGTTGAGACGACACCATACGAACTGTGGTATGGCAAAAGGCCAAAGTTGTCGTTTCTTAAGTTTGGGGATGTGATGCTTATGTCAAAAAGCTTCAGCCTGAAAAGCTATGAATCCCGTTTTGTCAATCATGTTGTTAGACAACAATGAACCTGCAAGTTATGAAGAAGCAATGGTGGGCCCAGATTCCAACAAATGGCTAGAAGCCATGAAGTCCGAGATAGGATCCATGTATGAGAACAAAGTGTGGACTTTGGAAGTTATACCTGAGGGCCGCAAGGCTATTCAGAACAAATGGATCTTTAAGAGGAAGACGGACGCTAACGGCAATGTGACCGTTTATAAAGCTCGACTTGTGGCAAAGGGTTTTTCACAAGTTCAAGGAGTTGACTACGATGAGACATTCTCACCGTAGCGATGCTTAAGTCCGTCAGAATCATGTTAGCAATAGCTGCATTTTTCGATTATGAAATCTGGCAGATGGATGTCAAAACGGCGTTCCTTAACGGTTTCCTTAAGGAAGAGTTGTATATGATGCAACCCGAAGGTTTTGTCGATCCTAAGAATGCTAACAAAGTGTGTAAGCTCCAGCGATCCATTTATGGACTGGTGCAAGCATCTCGGAGTTGGAAGAAATGCTTTGATGAGGTGATCAAAGCATTTGGGTTTATACAAGTGGTTGGAGAATCTTGTATTTACAAGAAAGTGAGTGGGAGCTCTGTGGCGTTTCTAATATTATATGTGGATGACATATTGCTGATTGGAAACAACGTAGAGTTTTTGGAGAGCATAAAGGATTACCTGAAGAAAAGTTTCTCTATGAAGTACCTAGGAGAAGCTGCTTACATTCTAGGCATTAAGATCTACAGGGATAGATCAAAACGCCTGATAGGACTTTCACAAAGCACATACCTTGATAAAGTTTTGAAGAGGTTCAAAATGGAACAGTCCAAGAAAGGGTTCTTGCCAGTTTTACAAGGTACGAGATTGAGTAAGACTCAGTGCCCAGCAACTGATGAGGATAGAGAGCATATGAGCACCGTCCCCTATGCTTCAACCATAGGTTCTATTATGTATGCAATGCTGTGCACTAGACCGGACGTTAGCCTGGCCATAAGTATGGCAGGCAGGTTCCAGATTAATCCAGGAGTGGATCACTGGACGGCGGTCAAGAATATCCTGAAGTACCTGAAAAGGACTAAGGAGATGTTTCTCGTGTATGGAGGTGACGAAGAGCTCGCCGTAAAAGGTTACGTCGATGCAAGCTTTGACACAGATCCGGACGACTCTAAGTCGCAAACCGGATACGTATTTATTCTTAATGGGGGTGCGGTAAGCTGGTGCAGTTCCAAGCAAAGCGTCGTAGCAGATTCTACATGTGAAGCGGAGTACATGGCTGCCTCGGAGGCGGCTAAGGAGGGTGTCTGGATGAAGCAGTTCATGACGGATCTTGGAGTGGTGCCAAGTGCACTGAATCCAATAACCTTGTTCTGTGACAACACGGGTGCCATTGCCCTAGCAAAGGAACCACGGTTTCACAAGAAGTCCAGACACATCAAACGACGCTTCAACCTCATCCGCGACTACGTCGAAGGGGAGGACGTAAATATATGCAAAGTGCACACGGATCTGAATGTAGCAGACCCGCTGACTAAACCTCTTCCACGGGCAAAGCATTATCTACACCAGAACTGTATGGGTGTTAGATTTATTACAATGTAATTCGCATGATGATGTGAGGGCTAGATTATTGACTCTAGTGCAAGTGGGAGACTGTTGGAATTATGCCCTAGAGGCAATAATAAATATAGTTATTATTATAATTCCTGTATCAAGATAATCGTTTATTATCCATGCTATAATTGTATTGAATGAAGACTTATATACATGTGTGGATACATAGACAAAACACTGTCCCTAGCAAGCCTCTAGTTGGCTAGCCAGTTGATCAAAGATAGTCAGGGTCTTCTGATTATGAACACGGTGTTGTTGCTTGATAACTGGATCACGTCATTAGGAGAATCACGTGATGGACTAGACCCAAACTAATAGACGTAGCATGTTGATCGTGTCGTTTTGTTGCTACTGTTTTTCTGCGTGTCAAGTATTTGTTCCTATGACCATGAGATCATATAACTCACTGACACCGGAGGAATACTTTGTGTGCATCAAACGTCGCAACGTAACTGGGTGACTATAAAGATGCTCTACAGGTATCTCCGAAGGTGCTCGTTGAGTTAGTATGGATCGAGACTGGGATTTGTCACTCCGTGTGACGGAGAGGTATCTCGGGGCCCACTCGGTAATACAACATCACACACAATCCTTGCAAGCAATGTGACTTAGTGTAAGTTGCGGGATCTTGTATTACGGATCGAGTAAAGAGACTTGCCGGTAAACGAGATTGAAATAGGTATGCGGATAGTGATGATCGAATCTCGGGCAAGTAACATACCGAAGGACAAAGGGAATGACATACGGGATTATATGAATCCTTGGCACTGAGGTTCAAACGATAAGATCTTCGTAGAATATGTAGGATCCAATATGGGCATCCAGGTCCCGCTATTGGATATTGACCGAGGAGTCTCTCGGGTCATGTCTACATAGTTCTCGAACCCGCAGGGTGTGCACACTTAAGGTTCAACGTTGTTTTATGCGTATTTGAGTTATATGGTTGGTTACTGAATGTTGTTCGGAGTCCTGGATGAGATCACGGACGTCACGAGAGTTTCCGGAATGGTCCGGAAACGAAGATTGATATATAGGATGACCTTATTTGATTACCGGAAGGTTTTTGGAGTTACCGGGAATGTACCGGGAATGACGAATGGGTTCCGGGTGTTCACCGGGGGGGGGGGGGCAACCCACCCCGGGGAAGCCCATAGGCCTTGGGGGTGGCGCACCAGCCCTTAGTGGGCTGGTGGGACAGCCCAAGAAGGCCCTATGCGCCATGGGAAGAAAATCAAAGAGAAAAGAAAAAAAAAGAGGAGGTGGGAAAAGGGGGAAGGACTCCTCCTTCCAAACCTAGTTGGACTCGGTTTGGAAGGGGAGGGTTGCCCCCCTTGGCTCGGCTGACCCCCTTGGGAGTCCTTGGACCCCAGGGCAAGGCTCCCTCTCCTCCCCCTATATATACGGAGGTTTTAGGGCTGATTTGAGACAACTTTTTCAAGGCAGCCCGACCACATACCTCCACGGTTTTACCTCTAGATCGCGTCTCTGCGGAGCTCGGGCGGAGCCCTGCCGAGATTAGATCATCACCAACCTCCGGAGTGCCGTCACGCTGCCGGAGAACTCATCTACCTCTCCGTCTCTCTTGCTGGATCAAGAAGGCCGAGATCATCGTCGAGCTGTACGTGTGCTGAACGCGGAGGTGCCGTCCGTTCGGCACTAGATCGTGGGACTGATCGCGGGACGGTTCACGGGGCGGATCGAGGGACGTGAGGACGTTCCACTACATCAACCGCGTTTATTAACGCTTCTGCTGTGCGGTCTACAAGGGTATGTAGATCGAATATCCCCTCTCGTAGATGGACATCACCATGATAGGTCTTCGTGCGCGTAGGAAATTTTTTGTTTCCCATGCGACGTTCCCCAACACATAGGAACAAATACTTGACACGCAGAAAACAGTAGCAACAAAATGACACGATCAACATGCTACGTCTATTAGTTTGGGTCTAGTCCATCACATGATTCTCCTAATGATGTGATCCCGTTATCAAGTGACAACACTTGCCTATGGTCAGGAAACCTTGACCATCTTTGATCAACGAGCTAGTCAACTAGAGGCTTACTAGGGACAGTGTTTTGTCTATGTATCCACACATGCACTGTGTTTCCAATCAATACAATTATAGCATGGATAATAAACGATTATCATGAACAAAGAAATATAATAATAACTAATTTATTATTGCCTCTAGGGCATATTTCCAACAACAATTTATGTGTGGAGGATTGAGGAGACACATATGGCAAGAAAGTCATAAAGTGTCGGAGCTAGATCCGACGGATCTCAGGTAGGGGAGTCGTGACCTAGTAGTCTTGGCTAGATGGTAACATGACACACAAGAGACATGAGGTTTAGCTAGGTTCAAACCCTCTCGAAGAGGCAAACCCCTACATCCAGCTTTGTTGTATTGATTGTAGATGTGCTACAAAGTACATGTGATCTACCACGATATAAGATGTGAATGAATCTATCTCTGTGTCGCTGGCACCTTGTGAGAACATCGTGGCCACATGCTTGGTTTTGGTAATTGATGACAATTCCTATGGACTATTGGCTGTCTTGAGTTATATTCGAAGGATTTGTCCATATGCACTCTTGAAGTCCATTTGTCGGTTTCAAGGAGTTTATGAGATGACTAAGGTGGTATTCAAAGATTTATCCAAAGATTGATCATGTGAGAGTTGAGCTTATTGCAAGCATGTCTTGGAGAAGAAGAAGATTGTGGGAACATTCATGTTTACCTTTAAGACATCATCTTTATGAAGAGAGAAGATAAGTCTCAAGGTTGATCCAGACTAAGTCAAAGAGTGAATCAAGTTGATCAACACACAAAGCATACTCGATGTACCAAGAGGGATCAAGTGATCATATGGTATGGTAAGCATTGTCCATTACGCTTGGTGTACTAACCCATGATCTACATGAGAATTCCATTTGGGGTTAGGTATGTGTCCATGGGATTGCGTCAAAGAGGAAGGTCTCATACAACCCGTGGAGGATGACATCAAGTGATTATTGTCATCAAGTTTGTGGTGTGCAAGTTCAAGTGGAGCATCACAAAGAGATCATGCTTGAAGCTTGCCATCTGTTATGATGACGATGGACTTGTGAAGATATGCTGAAGAGAGTGTCTCACCCATAGTGGAGTATGGGGGAGCAATCAACTAGTCTTCATCGAGCCAACACAATCAAGAAAGATGGTCCAACTTGAGGAAGTCAAGATCGTCATCATCTAGATCAAGTGAACTTTGTGCAAGTAATAGGTTTTACCTTGATAGGTTTTCTATTTTACTCGTCTCATAGTGGTAGTTGGGAGACCGGGTTATAGGATCAATTGTCATACTATCAATGGGGGCTCTCAAGTGAGTAGCTTGATCGTATCATCCATTCAGAGCTCAAACCATTTGCGTCCTTGCATCATCTTTCTTGGTTCTTGTTTGGTGTTTCCCCTTGTGAGTTTTAGAGCTTATGGTCATCTTCATGACAAGCTTGAGTTCATAAAAAATGGAGTTCATATGCATCTTCGATGATGTTTTTGATGTTGGAGTTTTTGTCGGTGCCCCTCTGGTGGAGGGTTCACTCCTCTATATCATAGACATACTCACCCTGCCGTTTGGATGGTATTTTTCGTCATCTATCCAACAAGCTTGAGTTTGCTCCATTCGGAGCTCATTTACAGAAGTTATGGAAGTTCGGGTGTTCCGACATTGATTTGTGCCCTTTGTTCTTGTTCTAAAGGTTAAAAGCGGTGGTATCGCTCCTGCAAGAGGCAGTACCGCCCAGTACTACCGCTCTACTACCGGCAAACCTTGTGTTGCCTTAGAGACCCTGGGTCACACTTCATGGTAGTAGGCCCGGTAGTACGACGCGGTAGTACCGCCCATGAGAAGTAGTATCGCCCGCTAATACCGGCTAACCTTATGGACTCGAGAAATCTCACGAACTTTGGGGCAGCAATACTCCTGCGAGCAGGAGTACCTCTTAAGCGGTACTACCTCTGTTCTGCCTCTGCCCTAGATCCGAGGGCATCTGCACTGCAACCCCAGCAGTAGTAACATTGGGGCAAGAGGTAGTACTGCTCTGGAAGCACTACCGGCTTGAGGCCTTGTGCCTTTGCACTGTTTAGCTGGAACAACCGCCCAACTGGTATTACCGCTCCCATGAGCAGTAGTACCACTTGTGTGCGGACTGAGGGGGTGACGATTGGATTTTTTCCCCACCTATAAAAGGGTGTATTCTTCCCCCAATGGATCTTATCCTTTGAGCTCGTGTTTGCCCCCCAATATTGACCTTCTTGTACCTTGATAACTCTCAATCCCTCCAATGATTCTTGCTAGTTCTTGAGGGAGAAGAGAGAGAGGAGATCTAGATCTATGTTTCCACTTTCCACCAATCACTTTCTCCTCTATGTGAGGGGAACCCCTTGGATCTAGATATTGGAGTTCTTTGTGTTATCTTCTCTGTTCTTCCTCTCATTTTCCTCCATAGTATTAGTTCTTGTGGTGGGAATTTGGAGAGAAGTACTTGGGAACTCCGAGTGCCATTGCCATTGCATTTTATGCATAGGTTTGAGTTCTCCATGGTGATATGTGGAAGTGAAGTTTGAGAAACTTATTACTATTGGGTGTTTGGGCACCCTAGAGATTGTGCCTCTTGGGTGCTTTCGCGCCCTAGACGGTTTGTGGTCACATCGGAGCCAATCCATTATGGTTAAGCTTTGTGATACTGTTGGAAGCCTCCAATTAAGTTGTGAAGATTGCCCCAACCTTGTTTGTAAAGGTTCGGTCACCACCTTCTAAGGGCACCACTAGTGGAATCACGGCATCTTGCATTGTGCGAGGGGGTGAGGAGATTACTATGGCCCTAGGGGCTTCTTGGGGAGCATTGTGCCTCCACACTGCTTCAAATGGAGATTAGCATCTGGAAGGGTGTGAACTTCAGGATACATCATTGTCTCCGTGTGCCTCAGTTATCTCTTACCACAGCCCTTTAGTTATGCACTTTACTTCGTTACCTTGTTGTTTTCATTTATTCAATTTATAAAATATATTTCTACTATCCATATTACAATTTTAACACTATATCTTTGCTGAACTAGTGCACCTATATAATTTTCCATTGTATTGGGTGTGTTGGGGACACAAGAGATTTCTTGTATTTGATTGCACAGTTGTTTGAGAGACACCATCTTCATCATACACCTCCCACATATTGATAAATCTTAGGTCATCCACTTGAGCGAAATTTGGTGTCGTCCTACAAAACTCTACACTTGGAGGGCCAACAATGTCTACAAGAATAAAATTGCACACTAGACATCACGGACCCACGAAGAGGCCACGAGCCTAGAGGGTGCACCCTACCCCCTAGGCGCCCCTTGAGCTTTTGGGCCTTTTAGTAGGTCTCTCGTGCCCATCTTCTCCTATATGGAGGGTTTTGACCTAGGAAAAAAATCATAAGACATCTTTCGAGACGAAGCGCCGCCGTCTTAAGATAGAACCTAGGCAAGAGCACTTTTGCTCTGTGGTGGAGCAATTCCGTCGGGGAAACTTCCCTACGAGAGGGGGAAATTGAAGCCATCATCATCACCAACGTTTCCTCCATCATGGGAGGACCAATATCCATCAACATCTTCACCATCACCATATTATCTCAAACCCTAATTCATCTCTTGTATTCAATCTTTGTCTCAAAACCTCAGATTGGTACCTGTGGGTTGCTAGTAGTGTTTATTACACCTTGCAGTTGATCCTAGTTGGTTTACTTGGTGGAATATTATATGTTCAGATCCTTAAGCATATTCATTACACCTCTGATCTTAAACATGATGATGATTTGTAGTAGTTACTTTCGCTCTTGAGGACATGTGACAAGTCTTGTTATAAGTAATCATGTGAAGTTGGTATTCGTTCGACATTTTGATGATGTGTATGTTGCTCTTTCTTTAGTAGTGTCATGTGGACGTGGAATACATGACACTTCAGAATACTTGGGCCTAAGGAAAAGCATTGGGGAGTAATAAGTAGATAATTGGTTGCAAGAGTGACAGATGGTTAAACCCCAGTTTATGCGCTACTCTGTAAGGGACTGATTTGGATCCATATGTTTCATGCTATGGTTAGATTTATATTAATTCTTCTTTCGTAGCTGGGATGCTTGCGAGAGGGGGTAATCATAAGAGGGTTGTTTGTTCGAGTAATAACAACACCCTAGGACCGGTGCATCCACATATCAAATTATCAAAGTACCAAACGTGAATCAACTAAACATGAAGAACGTGACTAGGCACCAATTCTCATGTGTCCTCGAGAGCGCTTTACTCCATATAAGAGAATTTTCCGACTTGTCCTTTGCTGTAAAAAATTTTGGGCCACCTTGCCACACCTTCGTTACAATTGTTACTCATTACTTGCTACGAATTACCCTACGACAAAAACTATCTATCATTTATCATTTTTTTGCTTCTTGTTGGGTTCGACACTCTTACTTATCGAAAAATATTACGATTGATCCCCTATACTTGTGGGTCATCACCGAGTTGCCGACAAGCTCCAATATGGTCCAGGCGACACCAACACCTACTGCACCATCCGATGTTGCCTCTGGAGAGGGCGGTCTTGTCACTGAGCCCTCTTCCGACCCGCGGGCTAGAAAGTTGGTGGCTACCTCGGGTGCGTCTCATGCTTTGGCTATGAAGATGATGCCGTCTTCGTGCAGCTGCCTCGATGACGATGATGACGTAGATAAACATGGCATAGAGTTTTCCCTGCAAACTCCGCTGGCTACCAAGTGCTCCAACGGGGTGAGTGTTGAGCGTGAGGCAGCTACTTGCGAGGGTTGCCAGGAAGTGCAACCATAGAATGGTCTACATCGTCTGTCGTCTCGAGCTCCGGCTTTGTCCCCTCGGCCCAACCCCGCGTGGCTCCATGGTCGATGATGCAGGTTCCTTGTTAGTGGACATCATGCGGTGGAGTGCAGTGATCCTATTGAGTGCTCTCGTTGCTTGGGGGAATGGTCATCGGGCCCGAGAGTGTCGAAACACTTGGCGTTCGCTCAACTTGCTTGATAACTCTATTGCTTCGTCATTGTCCCGCCTTGACACCATCCATCATCTTTATCCACCTTCATGTCAGACCGAGTCCGATGCCACACTTCCCTCCAAGGCGATCCGACGTGACTCTTGGGCGTCAGTTTGATTCTTATTATGTTGGTTCTAAAGCCTCGACTGAGGTGGCGCTTTAGTCTGTCTTTGCTGCGCAAGCTGAGCTGCTACGCTCTGAGCTACAAGGCATGGCTTCCTTACAGATGGTTATGGCGATTCAGCCTTTACATGACGTGGTTGATTCAATGCATGGATGGATGCTGCGGGCTGTGAGCCTTCTAGAGCATGTGGAGGTTGCTCTGGGCAAGTGATGACGAGATGATGTATATACTTCTCGCTCCTCGTTGGTTACCCCAAGTGGAAGGTTGAGATGTAGTCAGCAGCAAGTTTTCCCTTACACGGAGACTGTAAGGTTTATCGAACCAGGAGGACTCCTAGGATCAACAAGTAGGTGCCTCCCACCCTGGCGCTAGCAGAAGACATGGACATGCACACACACAAATAACTTTGCTCCCAACGAGTACAGAGAGGTTGTCAATCTCTCCGGCCTTGTAGTTTGCAAAAGATCAAAACACAAGCGGGAATAGTGATAGTGATTGCAACGAAAAAGTAAATGAAATCAGTAAATGATGGAGGTGTAAGCAATGGTGGTGATATGGACCGGAGTCACATGATGTTCACTAGTGATGTCTCTCTCCCAAAAGACGATAAACAACTATGCTTGGGTAAACAAATTACAGCTGGGCAATTGACAAAATTATGAACGCATCGCAATGCTAATTATGCTACTTGAAATTTAGAGGATCAATAGTAATGGGCAGTACGCCAAGACAAGTAGACCGTTTATTCATCAGCATCTACTTACTAATCACCCACCTTGAGATATCTATCCAGAATATCTCGCTGGTATTAAGTTGCGAGCCTCACCCAAAGTGTAAACTCAAAGCAACGAACAACTGCATTAACGAAATATGCGTAAGGTAAACAATCCTTGCAACCGTGGTCACAAGCACCGTTGTTTTATCCCTGGTGGCAACAAAACATCCCCTAGTCTCATGTTTCTGTCACTCAAGCTAGACATGAGGGGGCATGAACCCACAATCATGCATAATGCTCGCTCTTGGAGTTGGAGTCTACTAATCGGCCAAAGCAATACAAAGCAACGGAGAACATGCATGAATCACTAAAGAACATAATATAAAAGGATAATCAAATATATATAACTCATAAAAATCTGAACATAATCTCATAATCCATCGGATCCCAACAAACCGAGCATAGCAATAGCATGAAAATTACATAGGTGCCTTGATCATGTATGGCGGCTCACAAGGACTAATCATGGAAGCACAAGATTGGAGAGAATAAATCACATAGCTAGTGATCATGGGCTCATGGTCCAAGGAGGACTACTCACGGCACGTCCGGGAAGCGTCCATGGCGGTGGAGAAGCTCCCGGAGGTCAATCCTCCCTCCGACAGGGTGTCGGGAAGAGGTCTCCTGATGCTCCCGATCTCGGAAGCGCTACGGCAGCGGAACGATGGAGAAATTTGCGATTCTGGATCCTCTATAGGGTTTTCCTCGACGATGGGTAAATATAGGCGAAAGGAGGGCACCAGAGGGCGTGGCCCCCAACCAGGCGGCCTCCTGGTGCGGCCTAGGGGTGGGCCGCACCCACAGGTCACCTGGGCGGCCCCTGGCACCCCTCTGCCCCCCTTTCATGCTTCGTGAAGCTTCTGGTGTGCTGATTTTTATATATTTTTGTCGGGATTTTTGGGGCTCCAGAAAATTGGGTAAAAGCCCCTGCAAAAAAGACATCAACACACAGAAACTGGCACTGGGTGCACTGAGTTAGTAGGTTAGTCCAAATATGTGTAAAAAGATATAAAAGTGTAGCAAAACATATAACAATGTCACCCAAAAGATCATGGAACAAGCATAAATTATAGATACGTTTGGGACGTATCAACATCCCCAAGCTTAATTCCTGCTCCTCCTCGAGTAGGTAAATGATAACACAATAATTTCTGTGGTGACATGCTAACGCACATATAAGAACTTCAAAGTAAAGCAAGTGAGATATGCAATTCAAGTCAGGACAATAACAAGCAAGAGTCTATATCTAGTATTGAAATTAGCAAAGTAAGAACATAAAGGTGCAAGAGCTCTCGTTGTCCGTGACTCGAATGTCTCCAATTGGTGTTTGCGTGCAAGAAGTGGGAGATGGGTTTAGAGCATAAAATATATTTTTTAAGTGAGAACTCAATCTACTAAACCTCACACCTGGTCTCCTTCGGAATCTTATTTTGACTCATCCCAGACCACTAGTGAGGCACAAGTCAAAATGATCCTATCCCTTTCGACTTTGAGCACTCATGCAATGGATGAGCGTAAGCAAGATATGTTGGAACTTAGGATGGCAAATGAAATAATGATGGGGAAGGAAGACAAGAAGGTGTGAAAGGCTCACATCAATGAGGACAACCATAGGCGAGAGAAAGCCAAATGATAGATATGATGTGAGGAGTAGGGATTGCCATGCAACAAATACACATATGAGCTAAGGTAAGGTCTCCAATGGAACTAGTGGGGGTGCATCCAACCTGCTTCCTCATGAAGACCTATGGCTCATTTGAGGAGGCTCATCATTGGAATATGCAAGACAAGTTCTATAGTGTAAGGGTCCCCACATAGTTATGCTTGAATGATAATCTCTATGTAGTACAAATATAGCAATGGAGTACGAGTGTGGATCTTTCAAAAGGAATAATAGTGTTGCCCCCTTCTCTTTTTTGTGTGTGGCCTCTTTAGCTCTTTATTTTTATCTCTCATTTGTCCTCTTTGGGATCTTTTCATTTGTCCTCTTTGGGATCTTTTCCTCACTTAAGGGCAACACCCTATGTTTTACAAGAGTAAAAGAAGATCATCACACTTTATAAGAAGTACTCAACATAAAGACAAGTGAAAACTATCATGATGTATGCAAATGTATGCCTCTACCAGTGTAGCAGTATATGCAATGAAATTAACGCGTCATGTAGCAGTAATAAGGGCAAGGCCCAACTATCATGCGGCTCCTCGATCAAGCAAAAGCATGTATGACATGAAGATCAAGTCATGAGATGGTGGATGTTGCATGTCAATGTATCTCGAAAAGGCTATGGAAATGCCTTAATAGGTAGGTATGGTGGCTGTTTTGAGGAAAGATATAATGAGGCTTATGATGACAGAGCGTATCATGCCAAGGGTTTGGATGCACCGGCGAAGTTTGCACCAACTCTCAAGATGAGAAAGGGCAATGCGCGATACCGAAGAGGCTAGCAAAATATGGATGGTGGAAGTGCCAATAATCGAATACTCACATTAGTCCGAAGAACTCATACTCTTATTATCGGTAACTCTCTATCTTGTTAGGAAATTCTTAAAGAGACAAGTACCCCGAGGAGGAGTGTTTGGGGGTTTGGTTATCCTTGCGCATCCTCGACCCATGGTAACCTGAGGGTACTCTATATATTCCAACCCCTCCAGAGGTTAGCGATCAATCTAGTAGCTAGAGTTCTCAACTAATTTTTAATTTTTGAAAAACACACGATTCCCAAAATATGACACCTATCACTAATAGCCTCAAGCTCTTGGCACCAATAGTCCAAACATTACTCAAATCAATACCTCAAAACTATTGGAAGTTACTACTATACTTAAATATCAACCTCAATTACCTACTCATGCAAGACACACAACTCAATGCAACAAGCTAGCTCTCTAAACAAGATAAGCATGATAACTAAAGAGAGTTCCAAAAGCAACCTGAATAATAGCTCTTAAAAAGATATAGCATGAAAACTAAGAGCTAGGCATGACAGTAGCTATGAAAAGATAAAGAACACACAAAAAGATAAGCATGAAAACCTATGTTGTGTTCTAGAGTGGAATGTAGCGTGTTTCTCTCCCAAACACGGTAGGCTAGGTTCCGACTTGTTATGAATAGCAAGCAAAACTAAAACAAACTAAAAAGCAAAGAGCGGGACGCTCCAAGCATAGCACATAACATATGAAGTGATAAAAATATAACATGGAGATTGACGAACTGATGATTGTTGATGGAGAAGGGGATGCATGGGGGCATCCACAAGCTTAGATGCTTGAGTCTCCTTGAATATTTCTTGGGGGTGCATGGGGGCATCCCCAAGCTTGAGCGCTTGACACTCCTGGATCTTCTTTCATCATCTTCCCTTCATGATAACTCCCTTCATACAAAACTCATCATAAGCTGATTACAATGGTTAGTACCCATGATAAAATAATTAATTACCTACTGTAAATAATGATTTTCATGAAAAGCTATTGTTTCTCATGATTGCCAATATATTTTTGCAAAGGAAAAGCAAGCTTAAGATTTGCAAAATGATGAAAATGCAAAACATGGCAGAATCTATGAAAAACATAAGAGCAGGTAGGAAAAAATATTTTCGGGGTACTTCTGCAACTCAAATAAAAAAAATCAGAACAGATGCGAGAAAAACAATTATATAGAGCATGCTGTAAAAAAATCAAATCAAGAAGATGATGTGGTGATTTTTGGCGAATGTTTCTGTCAAGCAAACAGAACCTGTTTCTGGACAGCATGTCACAACTTTTGAACTTTCTTGCAATCGGAGGCTAAAACTTGGCACAAAGCTTGAAAATAAAGATACGATGATGTTGCTACAGTAGTAACAAGCATCAAGACCACCACAACTGAAAGTAAAAACTCAAAGTAAAGATAACAAGGGTTGTCTGTCACCCCCAAGATGCGACTCTATCCTCAATTTGGCAAGAGGGCCTCGTCAGGGATAGAAGCGCATCTCGTCGTGTCGCAAGAATGGATATCGTCACAAGTACATGTACTGAAAAGAAGAGATATATAAAGAGTTGGCTTACACTCGCCACAAGCTACATCAGAGTCACATTAGTATAGTACATAATCATCAAGAGTAAGAGCAGGGTCCGACTACGGACGAAAACAAACGAGAAAAAGAAACGACGTCCATCCTTGCTATCCCAGGCTGCCGGCCTGGAACCCATCCTAGATCGATGAAGAAGAAGAAGAAGAAGCAACTCCAAATGAACAATCAACGCGCTCGCGTCAAGTAACCTTTACCTATACCTGCAACTGGTGTTGTAGTAATCTGTGAGCCACAGGGGACTCAACAATCTCATTTCCAAAGGTATCAAGACTAGCAAAGCTTAATGGGTGAGGCATGGTAAAGTGGTGAGGTTGCAGCTGCGACTAAGCATATATTTGGTGTCTAACTTACGAGTACCAGAAATAAGAGGGGGGAAATCTACGCATAGCGAACGTGAACTACTGTTGATCAAATGAATGATCCTGAACACCTACCTACGTCAGACATAACCCCACCGTGTCCTCGTTCGGAGAAAGAACTCATGAAAGAGACAGTCACGGTTACGCACACAGTTGGCAAGTTTTAATTAAGTTAACTTCAAGTTATCTAGAACCAGTGTTAAACAAAGTTTCCACGTTGCCACATAACCGCGGGCACGGCTTTCCGAAAGATTTAACCCTGCAGGGGTGCTCCAACTAGTCCATCACAAATTACCACAAGCCGCATAGAAATCCTCAATCATGAAGCTCGCGATCTCATCGGATTCCCTAGTGGAAAACCTCAACTCTGAGATTACCCAAAGCATCACCGGAATCCCGATGCACAAGATATCTCGTCAAAGGTAAAACTAATCCAGCAAGGCCGCCCGGCGTGTCGACGATCCCGATAGGAGCCGCGTATCTCGTTCTCAGGACACGACGGATGGAACTAGCTACGGGTGCCAAACCTCGAGTTTCCTCGCGGTGGCCCCGCAGGCAGACCGTTTGGGACCAACACCATCAGCACTGGCCCCCCTGTTTATGTAAAATTACTCCTCGGGTTCATGACGCCCTATGCATTTCAATATTAACAAAATTATTATGTTGGGCAAATGTAGAACCAATGTTGGGCCTTGCCAGACCAGCTTTAATCTAAAACGAATTATCAAGGGGGTCCCCATAACAACCCCGATCGTGTTAGGAGCGCTCATTTATGGAACATAACACCGGTAGCCGAAAACTAAGGGGGCAGAGGTGGAACAAAACACGAGGCTAGAAAGGCCGAGCCTTCCACCTTTTACCAAGTATATAGGTGCATTAAATTAAATAGCATTAAATATGGTGATATAACAAAGAACCCATGTTTTCACATGGAAGGATTTGCACCTGCAACTAGGAACGCTAACAACAGGGTCAAGCAAGCAGTAACATAGCCAATCAGTGGTTTGCTAGGTCGAATAGGTTGAAGGTTAACATGGCATTGATGAGAGGCTGATATTTAACAGGTGGTAGGCAACGCGACATAATCGATAGAAGCGATAAAACTAGCATGGCAATGATAGTAATGGTATCTGGGGAAATGATCATCTTGCCTGAGATCCCGCTTGGAAGAAGAATGCCTCCGTGAAGCAGACGAACTGACGTAGTCGAACGGGTCCTCACAATCCGGCACGCTGCGGAACTCTAACGAGACGAAGCAAACCGGAAACACAAATCAACACACGGAATTCACCACACGATGCACAACACAAATGATGCATGAACAGCTGAATACATGCAAGACACGGCAAGACAATTCACACAATCAAATACTACACATTAAGTGAAGTTCAATATGCAACGAGTTGCATATTGACGAAACTCCACGTTAATTATTTAGTTCTATCCCGATTAGATACACGGCAATATTAAATGTGGTTAAACATGGCAAGAGGTGAAGCGCAATTATACTACCTATCTAGGCATTTTAAATGAGGTTGGAAATGTCATATAGCACCTCCGAAACGAGCTCACATGTTAATTTATAATTCTGTCCAGATCTGAGTTTACACATTTAATTGGTTGTTAAACAGAAAAACAAATAGGTTCTCGTGATTCTACGTGTCATTTCAAGCAACCTACACATAAAGAACATCTCCAACGGAGCTACGGTTCAAAAGATACAAGCACCGCAAGATATGATGGCATGAATGCAAAATGTGTGCAACGACGGTCACGAGCACTTCAAAACATACAAACAGCAAGAGAAAATGAAACTACACGAGATTCTAAGCAAGTTTCATGTAGGACACGACCAAAACGGAGCCACGGTTCAAAAACTACGAGCAAAACAAGAATTCACTACAATATGCCAAAATCAGCCACATAGCATTTTCTACGCCCCACAACTACGGCTACACAACTCCGATATGCTCAAGCAAGGCATGGCACGGAAGAGGGCAAGAAGCACTACTACAAACAACTAACAACAACTAGCATGGAAGCAAGGAGCACTAGGAAAAGAAGACACAAAATGCCATCTCACACACTATTTCAGACTTAGTGAAAATAGCACTTCATGAAAGTGCAGTTTTCGATCTGAAGCAATATTGACAGCAGCAAAACCTATATCTACAGGACTCCAAATGGCATGGAAATTCACAGCATGCTAGAGAAACACAAGGGGTTCAACTAACTCCATTGGACCAACCTCAAAAGAGCCAGAGATCACAAGATGCAAGCAAGACAAGACAACAACAAAATATAACAGATCTCAGACTTAGAAATATTTCAGCACCTCCGAATCAGCACTATTTCTAGCAACTTGAGAGCAGAAAAAACACACCTAAACATGCATTTCTATTGCAACCAAAAATGCCAGGGGCTAATCAAAACATCCAAGATCAACTCCCTAGTTGACAACTAATTCAAACGAGGCACGGAATAAATCCTACGAATTAAACAACAGGGCAACTTAGCAAAATATCTCGCGAACTAACTTACTAGAAAGCTAAAACTAATTGCACAGAAAAATCCATGGGATTTTTCTACCCCGGAAACATATAAAATATGTGGGGTTTGCAACACAAAATAATGCCACACATAAATGCGAGATAAAAAACCTATACACGGGAAAATAAACTACCGGCAAATCCCTACGCGCAAAAATACCAACGTCTACTCTAAAATACATGGAAAAATAGTTCCCAAAACACGGGCATTTATACTACGGCATCCGAGCAATTCGAACACGCACGGAAAATTAAACTACGGGCAAAACATATTAGGACAACACGTGTTTCTAGACATCCGGCACGCTAAACAATGTCAAACAAATATGCAAGTTTCATAGATGGGTTCTACGCAAAAAACTACGCGAAAACCATATGCTACATGCCGCGATCCGATTTACGGATTAAAAGATACGAGGATTCTAATATATGGCTACTTCTGAAATATTCCTAATTCGAAAAAAAAATCCTAATTATCTAATGGGCCGAATAGCACGGGCGCATAATAGCAAAGCAACGCATGGGCGGGGGATAGCCTCACCTTTGGGCCGGCTCGGACCGGCCTGGCGAGGGGGCATGCGAAGATAGGCCGAAGGAGGCCGGGGCAGGCTGAGGCGCTGGGGAGGCCGAGTTGGGCCTCGGATCGAGACTGGCCCATGTGGGAGTCCACGGGGTCTTCGTCCCCATCCTCTTGCCCGAGCACAGGGAGGCGGCGGCGCGACGGCTAGCGAGCAGGCGGGGCACCGGGGACGGATCCGGGAGGGAGGCGGCCAGACGAGCCGGATCCGGGAGGCTACAGGGCGACGGAGGACGGCCAGCGGCGGCTGCGGGCGCCATGGCGGCTCCGGCCAAGGGCTGCGGCAGGAGGAGGTGGCCATGGCCGGCGAGCTGGGGGCGCGGGGGAACTCCGACGGACATCCAGCAGGCGGGCGACGGTGCTAGCTCCGGCGAGCACCCAGCAGGCGGGCGTCGGCGAAGGCGGCTGGAGGCGCGGGGCACCTCGGGCGCTGAAAGCGACTCGGGCTGCTGCTGCTCGGCGGCGGCGCCCGGATGGGCTTGGCGGGCCTCGCGTGGGCTCGCGGGCCCGGCAGCGCGAGGAGCAGGTGGGAGGAGGCTGCGGGAGGATTAGGGTTTTGGGGGTTGGCACGGTTTTCGAGGCAGGGATGAGGGGCTGTCTAAAAATTATGGTGGAGGGGTATTTATAGAGGAAAGAGGGGCTCGGTTAACCGGAATCGCGTTCCGGATCCAACCACGCGGTCGGATTCGGACGATTCCGAACGCGGGTATGGGTATGCGGCCGTGTAGGGTGGTTTACCAGAGATGAGAGGGAGAACGAGCGGCGCGGCAACGAATTTTAAAACACCGACAGACGTCCGACGGTAGACCGAATACGGTGCCGCTACGGTCGACCGTTCGGGTACCAGACGGTCTCCGACCGCGACGAAATTCGACAGCGGCCTAGCTATAACTAATCTCGACCGCATGCCAAGTTTCACCTCGACCAGAGAAAGTTTTACGCACACTTTAAAAACAGGGTTTCGACGGTGCCGCGAGCGCGTGCGTGTGCGGTCGGACTCAAAACGGACAACGACGAGAACCGGCAACTAACAACGGATGCAAGTTTGAAAACTGGCAGCAACGGAGAAGCCGATGCAATGCAGATGATGCGCATGATGTGATGATGATGCGACAAATTAAAATAACCACACGACGAAAACGGAATAAAGGGGGAACCTTCTGGAACATCGGCATCGGGCTGTCACATTGTCTCCCTAGAGCTCTTTCTTTATAGCCATAAAGATAGGCCTAAGATTTTAATGATGCTTGATACGTCTCCGTCGTATCTATAATTTTTATTGTTTCATGCCAATATTCTACAACTTTCATATACTTTTGGCAACTTTTTATACTATTTTTGGGACTAACATATTGATCCAGTGCCCAGTGCCAGTTCATGTTTGTTGCATGTTTTTTGTTTCGCACAATATCCATACCAAACGAAGTCCAAACGTAATAAAAACTTACAGGGATTTTTTTGGAATATTTATGATTTTTGGGAAGAAGAATCAACGCGAGGCGATGCACGGAGTGCCCACAAGCCCTGTCGTCGCGGCCAGGGGGTGGGCCCACGACAGGCAGGCTTGTGGCCACTCCTTAAGGTGGTTGGAGCCCTTCTTTCGCCGCAAGAAAGATAATATCCGAAAGAAAATCGTGTTAAAATTTCAGCCCAATCGGAGTTACGGATCTCCAGGAATTAAAGAAACGGTGAAACGCAGAATCTGGGAGCGTAAAAACAGAAGGACACACAGAGAGAGATCCAATCTCGGAGGGGCTCTCGCCCCTCCGCCGCCATTGAGACCATGGACCAGAGGGGAAACCCTTATCCCATCTAGGGAGGAGGTCAAGGAATAAGAAGAAGGAGGGGGCTCTCTCCCCCTCTCTCCCGGCGGCGCCGGAACGCCGCCCGGGACATCATCGTGTGACGGCGATCTACACCAACACCTCCGTCATCTTCACCAACATCTCCATCATCTTTCCCCACCTATATTCAGCGGTTCACTCTTCCGCAACCCGTTGTACCCTCTACTTGAACATGGTGCTTTATGCTACATATTATTATCCAATGATGTGTTGCTATCCTATGATGTCTGGGTAGATTATTGTTGTCCTATCGGTGATTGATGAATTGCTTGTTGGGGAACGTCGCATGGGAAACAAAAATTTTCCTACGCGCACGAAAACCTATCATGGTGATGTCCATCTACGAGAGGGGATTTCCGATCTACGTACCTTTGTAGATCGCACAGCAGAAGCGTTAGTGAACGCGGTTGATGTAGTGGAACGTCCTCACGTCCCACGATCCGCCCTGCGAACCGTCCCAAGAACCGTCCCGCGATCCGTCCCACGATCTAGTGCCGAACGGACGGCACCTCCGCGTTCAGCACACATACAGCTCGACGATGATCTTGGCCTTCTTGATCCAGAAAGAGAGATGAAGAGGTAGATGAGTTCTCCGGCAGCATGACGGCACTCCAGAGGTTGGTGGTGATCTAATCTCAGCAGGGCTCCGCCCGAGCTCCACAGAAACGCGATCTAGAGGAAAAACCGTGGAGGTATGTGGTGAGGCTGCCGTGGAAAAGTTGTCTCACATCAGCCCTAAAACCTCTGTATATATAGGTGGGAGGGGAGGAGCCTTGCCTTGGGGCTCAAGAGGCCCCAAGGGGTTCGGCCGATGGGGGGAGGAGGATTCCTCATCCAATCCTAGTCCAACTAGGATTGGAAGGTGGAGTCCTTCCCTTCCTTCCCAGTTCCCCTTTTTTCTCTTTGATTTTCTTATCTCCTGCGCAGGGGCCTCTCTGGGCTTGCCCACCAGCCCACTAAGGGCTGGTGCGGCACCCCTAAGGCCTATGGGCTTCCCCGGGGTGGGGTGCCCCCCTGGTGAACTCCCAGAACCCATTCGTCATTCCCGGTACATTCCCGGTAACTCCGAAAACCTTCCGGTAATCAAATGAGGTCATCCTATATATCAATCTTTGTTTCCGGACCATTCCGGAAACCCTCGTGACGTCCGTGATCTCATCTGGGACTTCGAACAACATTCGGTAACTAACCATATAACTCAAATACGCATAAAACAACGTCGAACCTTAAGTGTGCAGACCCTGCGGGTTCGAGAACTATGTAGACATGACCCGAGGGACTCCTCGGTCAATATCCAATAGCGGGACTTGGATGCCAATATTGGATACTACATATTCTACGAAGATCTTATCGTTTGAACCTCAGTGCCAAGGATTCATATAATCCCGTATGTCATTCCCTTTGTCCTTCGGTATGTTACTTGCCCGAGATTCGATCGTCAGTATCCGCATACCTATTTCAATCTCGTTTACCGGCAAGTCTCTTTACTCATTCCGTAATACAAGATCCCGCAACTTACACTAAGTCACTTTGCTTGCAACGCTTGTGTATGATGTTGTATTACCGAGTTGGCCCCAAGATACCTCTCCGTCACACGGAGTGACAAATCCCAGTCTTGATCCATACTAACTCAACGGACACCTTCGGAGATACCTGTAGAGCATCTTTATAGCAACCCAGTTACATTGTGACGTTTGATACACACAAAGCATTCCTCCGGTGTCAGTGAGTTATATGATCTCATGGTCATAGGAATAAATATTTGACACGCATAAAACAGTAGCAAGTAAATGACACGATCAACATGCTACGTCTATTAGTTTGGGTCTAGTCTATCACATGATTCTCCCAATGATGTGATCCAGTTATCAAGCAACAACACCTTGCTCATAGCCAGAAGACCCTGACTATCCTTGATCAACTGGCTAGCCAATTAGAGGCTTGCTAGGGACGATGTTTTGTCTATGTATCCACACATGTATCTAAGTCTTCATTCAATACAATTATAGCATGGATAATAAACGATTATCTTGACACGGGAATTATAATAATAACTTATTTATCATTGCCTCTAGGGAATAATTCCAACATTGCTATGATTGGTTTAATTTGCTTGTGGTGATGTTGCTGTCCTTTGGTGCCCATCATATGATCGCGTGCGTGGATCACACCATAGGGTTAGTTGTATGTTGATAGGACTATGTATTGGCAGGCTAGAGTGACAGAAGCTTCAAACCTAGCATAGAAATTGATGCATATGGGATTGAAGGGGGACCAATATATCTTATTGCTATGGTTGGGTTTTACCTTAATGAACGTTAGTAGTTGCGGACGCTTGCTAATAGTTCCAATCATAAGTGCATAGAATTCCAAGTAAGGGATGACATGCTAGCAGAGGCCTCTCCCACATGATATTTTCTATCGATCTAGTAACGTAGTCAATTGCTTAGGGACAATTCCACAACTCCTACCACCACTTTTCCACACTCGTTAGACGCTCGTAGTTGTTTCTTTATCTAACCAGCCCCTAGTTTTATTTACGTGTTCTTTACTTTCTTGCAAGCCTTTCCTACCACTCCTACAAAGTACTTCTAGTTTCATACTTGTTATAGGTAAAGCGAACGTAAAGTGTGCGTAGAGTTGTATCGGTGGTCGATAGAACTTGAGGGAATATTTGTCCTACCTTTAGCTCCTCGTTGGGTTCGACACTCTTACTTGTCGAGAAAGGCTACAATTGATCCCCTATACTTGTGGGTTATCAAGACCTTTTTCTGGCACCGTTGCCGGGGAGCAATAGTGTGGGGTGAATATTCTCATGTGTGCTTGTTTGCTTTATCACTAAGTAGATTTATTTTTTGTTCTAAGTTGTTCTCTATCTTTAGTTATGGATATGGAACACGAAATACCAAAAAAATTAGGTGAACTTGCTACTCATGGAGATGGGGAACCTCCTAAAACCCTCGAGGCTCGTTATGTGGAAAATATTATGCACTTCTTTAATAATCCTGAGAAAGCTCCATTCAATTATATAATGGGATACACGTTGGTTCAACGTGAATACTTTAGGGATTATCGCTTGACTCAAAAAGGGAAACTTTTATGGGATCAAATCCATTTGTTGAAATGGTATGCTTGGGAACTATGCAAGAGATATGGTGTTACTTGTTGCTCTAGGATGAAGGCTCCACACCTTCCCTTTTCTTGTGAATTTAATGATCATAGAACCTTGGCTTCTTATGCTAATGGTATATATGATTACTATGATGTGGATCAAATAGAAGAGTTTGTTGCTTTTATGGGTGCTTATGAAATTGAGGCTCTGTTTAAAAGGTGTGATGATAATGATGATGCTCCTTACCGATCTGAAAATTTGGCTATGCTTCGTTATTGTTATACTAATTATGAATATAATGCCCATATTGTACGATTTAAGGAGAAATCCTATGCTGCCCAAGAAGAGACTATTATTTTGCAGGAAACTATGGAAGAAGAAAATGCTGAAATTGTGAGCTCGTTAGATGAAAAAGATGAAGAGGAGAGCGAAGAACAAAAGGAGGAAGAGCGGACTAGCTACCCGTGTCCACCTTCTAATGAGAGTAACTCTTCTACTCATACATTATTTAATTTCCCTTCGTTCTTACCGAAGGATGAATGCTATGATCCCTTGGATTCGTTTGAAATATCCCTTTTTGATGAACTTGATTCTTGCTATGCTTGTGGCCATGATGCCAATATGAATGATGCTTATGAAGATGAGCTAGCTATAGTTCCTTATGTTACACATGATGATTTTTATGAATATCATATGCATGTGCTTGCTGCTCCTACTTGCAATTATTATGAGAGAGGAACTACATCTCCACCTCTCTATGTTTCCAATACGATAAAATTGCAAGAAACTGCTTATGCTATGTATTGGCCTTTACTTGGTGTGCATGAATTGTTCTTTTATGACATGCCAACGCATAGGAAGAGACTTAGACTTCGTCATTGCTTGATATATGTTACCTTGTGCTCACTACTAAATTTCAAATCATTGCTAATTAAAATTGGCTTTGATATACCTTGGGATCCGGGTGGATCCATTACTTGAGCACTTTATGCCTAGCTTAATGGCTTTAAAGAAAGCGCTGCCTGGGAGACAGCCCGGAAGTTTTAGTCAGTCATTTATTTCTGTTGAGTGCTTTTATTTAGTTTAAAAACAAAAAAAATATAGAGGGGAACTTAAAACTTTTCAAAAAGAGAAGCGATTGAAAGGTGATGCATTGCGGAAGTGAGGGTCGACCTTGAACACTTGTGTTCACGCTCATGGAAACAATGTAGAATTTTTCATGGAAGTTTCTCACAAAAATAATTATCCCCTTGTACAATTCCTTTGTGTTTAAAAATAATAATGTGCCAAGTAAAGCCTTTACGATTAGTTTGGGTGGTAGTTGTTTGATCACGCTGAGAAAAGACAAAAACTTCCTGCTCACAAAATTAATTTTCATTTTCATTCAGGAAGAGATTTTGAGTTGATTCTTTTTGCTTCTGATTTATATGCAAATTTTCCAGACGTTCGTAATTTTTCATATTTTTTGATATATCATAAGTACACGGAATATACAGATTTCTACAGACTGTTCTGTTTTGACAGATTCTGTTTTCTATGCATTGTTCTCTTATTTTGACGAATCTATGGGTAGTATCGGGGGGTATGAACCATGGTGAAGTTGGATTACAGTAGATATAATGCTAATATGAATTTAGAATGAGTTCACAACAGTACTAGAAGTGGTGATTTATTTTATTATACTAACGGATCTCACGAAGTTTTGTTGAGTTTTGTGTGATTGAAGTTTTCAAGTTTTGGGTGAGAGCACGATGGATGAAGGAATAAGGAGAGGCAAGAGCCTAAGCTTGGGGATGCCCGAGGCACCCCAAGGTAATATTCAAGGAAGACTCAAGCGTCTAAGCTTGGGGATGCCCCGGAAGGCATCCCCTCTTTCGTCTACAATCTATCGGTAATTTTACTCGAAGTTATATTTTAATTCGTCACATGATATGTGCAAATGCTTGGAGCGTCTTTTGTGTTTATTTTTCCCTTTTTCTTTTATGTACCATACTGGTATGAGATAGTCCTTGGTTGGCTTTATAGAATGCTTCTTGTGCTTCACTTATATCTTTTGAAGTTTGGATTGCCTGTTTCCCTACACATAGAAAACCGCCATTTGTAGAATGCTCTTTTGCTTGACTTATATTTGTTAGAGCGGGGCATATATTTTGTAGAAAGAATTAAACTCTCATGCTTCACTTATACCTATTTAGAGAGTTAACAGGAGTTGGCCATTCACATGGTTAGTCATAAAATCCTACATAAAACTTGTAGATCACTGAATATGATATGTTTGATTCCTTGCAATAGTTTTGCGACATAAATATGTGATATTAGAGTCATGCTAGTGAGTAATTGTGTATTCGTAGAAATACTTGTGTTAAGGTTTGTGATTCCCGTAGCATGCACATATGGTGAACCATTATGTGATGAAGTCGAAGCATGATTTATTTATTGATTGTCATCCTTTGTGTGGAGGTCGGGATCGCGCGATGGTTAACTACTACCAACCTTTCCCCTAGGAGCATGCGTGTAGTACCTTGTTTCGATGACTAATAGACTTTTGCAATAAGTATGTGAGTTCTTTATGACTAATGTTGAGTCCATGGATTATACGCACTCTCACTCTTCCACCATTGCTAGCCTATCTAGTATTGCGCAACTTTCGCCGGTGCATTACACCCACCATATAGCCTTCCTCAAAACAGCCACCATACCTACCTATTATGGCATTTTCATAGCCATTCCGAGATATATTGCCATGAAACTACCACCGTTCCGTCTCATGACATGTGTCACCACTTCCATATTGCCATTGCATGATCGTAAGATAGCTAGCATGATGTTTCCATGGCTTGTCCATTTTTTTTATGTCATTGCTATGCTAGATCATTGTCACGGTACACTACCGAAGGCATTTCATATAGAGTCATCATTGCTCTAAGTATTGAGTTGTAAGTGTGATGATCATCATTAATAGAGCATTGTCCCATGTTAGGAAATAAAAGAGGCCAGCGAAGCCCATTTACAAAAAGAGGCCAAAGATGCCCACCAAAATAAAAAATATATAAAAATAATTAAAAAAAGAGGCCAAAGAGCCCACACAAAAAAATGAGAGAAAAGAGAGAAGGGACAATTGCTACTATCCTCTTTCCACACTTGTGCTTCAAATACCACTATGATCTTCATGACAGAGAGTCTCCTATGTTGTCACTTCCATATACTAGTGGGAAATTTTCATTATATAACTTGGCTTGTATATTCCAATGATGGGCTTCCTCAAAATTGCCCTAGGTCTTCATGAGCAAGCAAGTTGGGTGCACACCCACTAGTTTCTTTTGTGAGCTTTCATACACTTATAAGCTCTAGTGCATCCGTTGCGTGGCAATCCCTACTCACTCACATTGATATCTATTGATGGGCATATCCATAGCCCGTTGATACACCTAGTTGATGTGAGACTATCTCCTCCTTTTTGTCTTCTCCACAACCACCATATTCTATTCCACCTATAGTGCTATGTGTTGGAATTATGCCCTAGAGGCAATAATAAATGTATAGTTATTATTATAATTCCTGTATCAAGATAATAGTTTATTATCCATGCTATAATCATAGGAAGAAAAAAAAGGAGGGGAAGTGGGAAGGGGGAAGGACTCCCTCCCACCAAACCAAGTAGGACTCGGTTTGGGGGGGGGAGAGTCCTCCCCCCTGGCTCGGCCGACCCCTTGGGGTTCCCTTGGACCCCAAGGCAAGGTCCCCCTCCCTCCTCCTATATATATGGGGCTTTTAGGGCAGATTTGAGACGACTTTCTCACGGCTGCCCGACCACATACCTCCATAGTTTTTCCTCTAGATCGTGTTTCTGCGGAGCTCGGGCGGAGCCCTGCTGAGACAAGATCATCACCAACCTCCGGAGCGCCGTCACGCTGCCGGAGAACTCTTCTACCTCTCCGTCTCTCTTGCTGGATCAAGAAGGCCGAGATCATCGTCGAGCTGTACGTGTGCTGAACGCGGAGGTGCCGTCCGTTCGGTACTAGATCGTGGGACTGATCGCGGGATTGTTCGCGGGGCGGATCGAGGGACGTGAGGACGTTCCACTACATCAACCGCGATCTCTAATCGCTTCTGCTATACGATCTACAAGGGTACGTAGATCACTCATCCCCTCTCGTAGATGGACATCACCATGATAGGTCTTCGTGCGCGTAGGAAAATTTTTGTTTCCCATGCGATGTTCCCCAACAGTGGCATCATGAGCTAGGTTCATGCGTAGATGTCTTCTCGAGTAGAACACAAAAGGTTTTGTGGGCGGTGATGTGCGTTTTGCTGCCCTCCTTAGTCTTTTCTTGATTCCGCGGTATTGTTGGATCGAAGCGGCTTGGACCGACATTACTCGTACGCTTACGAGAGACTGGTTTCATCGTTACGAGTAACCCCCTTTGCTCAAAGATGACTGGCAAGTGACGGTTTCTCCAACTTTAGTTGAATCGGATTTGACCAAGGAGGTCCTTGGATGAGGTTAAATAGCAACTCATATATCTCCGTTGTGGTGTTTGCGTAAGTAAGATGCGATCCTACTAGATACCCTTGGTCACCACGTAAAACTTGCAACAACAAAATTAGAGGACGTCTAACTTGTTTTTGCAGGGTATGATTGTGATGTGATATGGCCAATGATGTGATGTGATATATTGGATGTATGAGATGATCATGTTGTAATAGAAATATCGACTTGCACGTCGATGGTACGGCAACCGGCAGGAGCCATAGGGTTGTCTTTATACTAACATATGTGCTTGCAGATGCGTTTACTATTTTGCTAGGATGTAGCTTTAGTAGTGATAGCATAAGTAGCACGACAACCCCGATGGCGACACGTTGATGGAGATCATGATGATGGAGATCATGGTGTGGCGCCGGTGACAAGAAGATCGTGCCGGTGCTTTGGTGATGGAGATCAAGAAGCACGTAACGATGGCCATATCATGTCACTTATGAATTGCATGTGATGTTAATCCTTTTATGCACCTTATTTTGCTTAGCACATGAAGAAACTCCATGTTGATGGACTTTTGGAGTCACTTGACTTTGATTCACTTGACACGTGCGAACCATGCCTCATGGGCAAGATGACTAAGACTCCGTTCTCCGGAACAATGGAGCGTGCAAGTGACTTGTTGGAAATCACACATACCGATGTGTGTGGTCCAATGAGCGTGGAGGCACGCGGCGGATATCGTTATTTTCTCACCTTCACTGACGATCTAAGTAGATATGGTTATGTCTACTTGATGAAGCACAAGTCTGAAACATTTGAAAAGTTCAAGCAATTTCAGAGTGAAGTGGAAAATCATCGTAACAAGAAGATCAAGTTCCTACGGTCTGATCGTGGGGGTGAGTATCTGAGTTTCGAGTTTGGTACTCACTTAAGACAATGTGGAATTGTTTCGCAGTTAACACCGCCTGGAACACCACAGCGTAATGGTGTGTCCGAACGTCGTAATCGTACTTTGTTGGAAATGGTGCGATCTATGATGTCTCTTACTGATTTACCGTTATCGTTTTGGGGTTATGCATTAGAAACAGCTGCATTCACTTTAAATAGGGCACCATCAAAATCCATTGAGACGACACCATACGAACTGTGGTATGGCAAAAGGCCAAAGTTGTCGTTTCTTAAAGTTTGGGGATGTGATGCTTATGTCAAAAAGCTTCAGCCTGAAAAGCTGGAACCCAAAGCGGAAAAGTGCGTCTTCATAGGTTACCCAAAGGAGACAGTTGGGTACTCCTTCTATCTCAAAACCGAGGGCAAAGTGTTTGTTGCTAAAAACGGAACTTTTCTCGAGAAGGAGTTTATCTCGAGAGAATTGAGTGGGAGGAAGATAGAACTTGACGAGGTTGTCGAACCTCTCATCCCTCTGGATGGTGGCGCAGGGCAAGGGGAAACCCCTGTGATTGCGACACCGGTTGAGGAGGAAGTTAATGATGATGATCATGAAACTCCAGTTCAAGTTTCTGTTGAACCACGCAGGTCGACGAGATCACGCGCTGCTCCAGAGTGGTACGGTAATCCCGTCTTGACAATCATGTTGTTAGACAACAATGAACCTGCAAATTATGAAGAAGCAATGGTGGACCCAGATTCCAACAAATGGCTAGAAGCCATGAAATCCGAGATAGGATCCATGTATGAGAACAAAGTATGGACTTTGGAGATACTACCTGAGGGCCGCAAGGCTATTCAGAACAAATGGATCTTTAAGAAGAAGACGGACGCTGACGGTAATGTGACCGTTTATAAAGCTCGACTTGTGGCAAAGGGTTTTTCACAAGTTCCAGGAATTGACTACGATGAGACTTTCTCTCCCGTAGCGATGCTTAAATCCGTCAGAATCATGTTAGCAATAGCTGCATTTTTCGATTATGAAATTTGGCAGATGGATGTCAAAACGGCGTTCCTTAACGGTTTCCTTAAGGAAGAATTGTATATGATGCAACCCGAAGGTTTTGTCGATCCTGAAAATGCTGACAAGGTGTGCAAGCTCCAGCGATCCATTTATGGACTGGTGCAAGCATCTCGGAGTTGGAACAAACGCTTTGATGAGGTGATCAAAGCATTTGGGTTTATACAAGTGGTTGGAGAATCTTGTATTTACAAGAAAGTGAGTGGGAGCTCTGTGGCGTTTCTAATATTATATGTGGATGACATATTATTGATTGGAAACAACATAGAGCTTTTGGAGAGCATAAAAGGTTACTTAAATAAAAGTTTCTCTATGAAGGACCTAGGAGAAGCTGCTTACATTCTAGGCATTAAGATCTATAGGGATAGGTCAAAACGCCTGATAGGACTTTCACAAAGCACATACCTTGATAAAGTTTTGAAGAGGTTCAAAATGGAACAGTCCAAGAAAGGGTTCTTGCCAGTGTTACAAGGTACGAGATTGAGTAAGACTCAGTGCCCAGCAACTGATGAAGATAGAGAGCATATGCGCTCCGTCCCCTATGCTTCAGCCATAGGCTCTATCATGTATGCGATGCTGTGCACTAGACCGGATGTTAGCCTGGCCATAAGTATGGCAGGCAGGTTCCAGAGTAATCCAGGAGTGGATCACTGGACGGCGGTCAAGAATATCCTGAAGTACCTGAAAAGGACTAAGGAGATGTTTCTCGTGTATGGAGGTGACGAAGAGCTCGCCGTAAAAGGTTACGTTGATGCAAGCTTTGACACAGATCCGGACGACTCTAAGTCACAAACCGGATACGTATTTATTCTTAATGGGGGTGCAGTAAGCTGGTGCAGTTCCAAGCAAAGCGTCGTAGCAGATTCTACATGTGAAGCGGAGTACATGGCTGCCTCGGAGGCGGCTAAGGAGGGTGTCTGGATGAAGCAGTTCATGACGGACCTTAGAGTGGTGCCAAGTGCACTGGATCCAATAACCCTGTTCTGTGACAACACTGGTGCCATTGCCTTAGCAAAGGAACCAAGGTTTCACAAGAAGACCAGACACATCAAACGACGCTTCAACCTCATCCGCGACTACGTCGAGGAGGAGGACGTAAATATATGCAAGGTGCACACGGATCTGAATGTAGCAGACCCGCTGACTAAACCTCTTCCACGGCCAAAACATGATCGACACCAGAACTGTATGGGTGTTAGATTTATTACAATGTAATTCACATGGTGATGTGAGGGCTAGATTATTGACTCTAGTGCAAGTGGGAGACTGTTGGAATTATGCCCTAGAGGCAATAATAAATGTATAGTTATTATTATAATTCCTGTATCAAGATAATAGTTTATTATCCATGCTATAATTGTATTGAATGAAGACTCATTTACATGTGTGGATACATAGACAAAACACCGTCCCTAGCATGCCTCTAGTTGGCTAGCCAGTTGATCGATGATAGTCAGTGTCTTCTGATTATGAACAAGGTGTTGTTGCTTGATAACTGGATCACGTCATTGGGAGAATCACGTGATGGACTAGACCCAAACTAATAGACGTAGCATGTTGATCGTGTCATTTTGTTGCTACTGTTTTCTGCGTGTCAAGTATTTATTCCTATGACCATGAGATCATATAACTCACTGACACCGGAGGAATGCTTTGTGTGTATCAAACGTCGCAACGTAACTGGGTGACTATAAAGGTGCTCTACAGGTATCTCCGAAGGTGTTAGTTGAGTTAGTATGGATCAAGACTGGGATTTGTCACTCCGTGTGACGGAGAGGTATCTCGGGGCCCACTCGGTAATACAACATCACACACAAGCCTTGCAAGCAATGTAACTTAGTGTAAGTTGCGGGATCTTGTATTACGGAACGAGTAAAGAGACTTGCCGGTAAACGAGATTGAAATAGGTATGCGGATACTGACGATCGAATCTCGGGCAAGTAACATACCGAAGGACAAAGGGAATGACATACGGGATTATACGAATCCTTGGCACTGAGGTTCAAACGATAAGATCTTCGTAGAATATGTAGGATCCAATATGGGCATCCAGGTCCCGCTATTGGATATTGACCGAGGAGTCACTCGGGTCATGTCTACATAGTTCTCGAACCCGCAGGGTCTGCACACTTAAGGTTCGACGTTGTTTTATGCGTATTTGAGTTATATGGTTGGTTACCGAATGTTGTTCGGAGTCCCGGATGAGATCACGGACGTCACGAGGGTTTCCGGAATGGTCCGGAAACGAAGATTGATATATAGGATGACCTCATTTGATTACCGGAAGGTTTTCGGAGTTACCGGGAATGTACCGGGAATGACGAATGGGTTCCGGGGGTTCACCGGAGGGGGGCAACCCACTCCGGGGAAGCCCATAGGTATTTGGGGGGGTCACACCAGCCCTTAGTGGGCTGGTGAGACAGCCCACCAAATCCTATGCGCCAAGGAAGAAAAAAATCAAAGAAAGAAAAAAAAGGAGGGGAAGTGGGAAGGGGGAAGGACTCCCTCCCACCAAACCAAGTAGGACTCGGTTTGGGGGGGGAGAGTCCTCCCCCCTGGCTCGGCCGACCCCTTGGGGTTCCCTTGGACCCCAAGGCAAGGTCCCCCTCCCTCCTCCTATATATATGGGGCTTTTAGGGCAGATTTGAGACGACTTTCTCACGGCTGCCCGACCACATACCTCCATAGTTTTTCCTCTAGATCGTGTTTCTGCGGAGCTCGGGCGGAGCCCTGCTGAGACAAGATCATCACCAACCTCCGGAGCGCCGTCACGCTGCCGGAGAACTCTTCTACCTCTCCGTCTCTCTTGCTGGATCAAGAAGGCCGAGATCATCGTCGAGCTGTACGTGTGCTGAACGCGGAGATGCCGTCCGTTCGGTACTAGATCGTGGGACTGATCGCGGGATTGTTCGCGGGGCGGATCGAGGGACGTGAGGACGTTCCACTACATCAACCGCGATCTCTAATCGCTTCTGCTGTACGATCTACAAGGGTACGTAGATCACTCATCCCCTCTCGTAGATGGACATCACCATGATAGGTCTTCGTGCGCGTTGGAAAATTTTTGTTTCCCATGCGATGTTCCCCAACACTATGTCCATGGCTCACGCTCATGTATTGCGTGAAAGTTGAAAAGGTTTGAGAACACTAAAGTATGAAACAATTGCTTGGCTAAAACCGGGGTTGTGCATGATTTAAATACGTTGTGTGGGGAAGATGGAGCATAGCCAGACTATATGATTTTGTAGGGATAACTTTCTTTGGCCATGATATTTTTAGAAGACATGATTGCTTTGTTAGTATGCTTGAAATATTATTGTCTTTATGTCAAATGATAGACTATTGCTTCGAATCACTCGTGTTTTAGTATTCATGCCATGATTAGATTATATGATCAAGATTATGCTAGGTAGCATTCCACATCAAAAATTATCTTTTTTATCATTTACCTACTCAAGGACGAGCAGGAATTAAACTTGGGGATGCTGATACGTCTCTGTCGTATCTATAATTTTTGATTGTTTCATGCCAATATTCTACAACTTTCATATGCTTTTGGCAACTTTTTATACTATTTTTGGGACTAACATATTGATCCAGTGCCCAGTGCCAGTTCCTGTTTGTTGTATGTTTTTTGTTTCGCAGAATATCCATACCAAACGAAGTCCAAACATAATAAAAACTTAGGGGATTTTTTTGGAATATTTATGACTTTTGGGAAGAAGAATCAACGCGAGGCGATGCACGGAGTGCCCACAAGCCCTGTCGCCGCGGCCAGGGGGTGGGCCCACGGCAGGCAGGCTTGTGGCCACTCCTTAAGGCGGTTGAATCCCTTCTTTCGCCGCAAGAAAGATAATATCCGGAAGAAAATCGTGTTAAGATTTCAGCCCAATCGGAGTTACAGATCTACAGGAATTTAAGAAACGGTGAAATGCAGAATCTGGGAGCGCAGAAACAGAAGGACACAGAGAGAGAGAGATCCAATCTCGGAGGGGCTCTCGCCCCTCCGCCTCCATGAAGACCATGGACCAGAGGGGAATGTTGGAATTATGCCCTAGAGGCAATAATAAATATAGTTATTATTATAATTCTTGTATCAAGATAATCGTTTATTATCCATGCTATAATTGTATTGAATGAAGACTTATATACATGTGTGGATACATAGACAAAACACTGTCCCTAGCAAGCCTCTAGTTGGCTCGCCAGTTGATCAAAGATAGTCAAGGTCTTCTGACTATGTACAAGGTGTTGTTGCTTGATAACTGGATCACGTCATTAGGAGAATCACGTGATGGACTAGACCCAAACTAATAGACGTAGCATGTTGATCGTGTCATTTTGTTGCTACTGTTTTCTGCGTGTCAAGTATTTGTTCCTATGACCATGAGATCATATAACTCACTGACACCGGAGGAATGCTTTGTGTGTATCAAACGTCGCAACATAACTGGGTGACTATAAAGATGCTCTACAGGTGTCTCCGAAGGTGTTCGTTGAGTTCGTATGGATCGAGACTCGGATTTGTCACTCCGTGTGACAGAGAGGTATCCTGGGGCCCACTCGGTAATACAACATCACACACAAGCCTTGCAAGCAATGTAAGTTAGTGTAAGTTGCGGGATCTTGTATTACGGAACGAGTAAAGAGACTTGCCGGTAAACGAGATTGAAATATGTATGCGGATACTGACGATCGAATCTCGGGCAAGTAACATACCGAAGGACAAAGGGAATGACATACGGGATTATATGAATCCTTGGCATTGAGGTTCAAACGATAAGATCTTCGTAGAATATGTGGGATCCAATATGGGCATCCAGGTCCCGCTATTGGATATTGACCGAGGAGTCACTCGGGCCATGTCTACATAGTTCTCGAACCCGCAGGGTCTGCACACTTAAGGTTCGACGTTGTTGTATGCATATTTGAGTTATATGGTTGGTTACCGAATGTTGTTCGGAGTCCCGCATGAGATCACGGACGTCACGAGGGTTTCCGGAATGGTCCGGAAAGGAAGATTGATATATAGGATGACCTCATTTGATTACCGGAAAGTTTTCGGAGTTACCGGGAATGTACCGGGAATGACGAATGGGCTCCGAGTGTTCACCGGGGGGGGCAGCCCACCCCGGGGAAGCCCATAGGCCTTGGGGGTGGTGCACCAGCCCTTGGTGGGATGGTGGGACAGCCCAAGAAGGCCCTATGCGCCATGGATAGAAAATCAAAGAGAAAAAAAAGAGGTGGGAAGGGAGAGAAGGACTCCACCTTCCAATCCTAGTTGGACTAGGATTGGAGGAGGACTCCTCCTCCCCTTGGTGCGTAGCCCTTGGGGCTCCTTGAGCCTCAAGGCAAGCCTCCCCTCCCTCCTCCTATATATATGGAGCTATTAGGGCTGATTTGACACAACTTTTCCAAGGCAGCCCGACCACATACCTCCACGGTTTTACCTCTAGATCGCGTTTCTGCGGAGCTCGGGAGGAGCCCTGCTGAGATTAGATCACCACCAACCTCCGGAGCACCGTCACGCTGCCGGAGAACTCATATACCTCTCCGTCTCTCTTGCTGGATCAAGAAGGCCGAGATCATCGTCGAGTTGTACTTGTGCTGAACGCGGAGGTGCCGTCCGTTCGGCACTAGATCGTGGGACGGATCGCGGGACGGTTCGTGGGGCGGATCGAGGGATGTGAGGACGTTCCACTACATCAAACGCGTTCACTAACGCTTCTGCTGTGCGATCTACAAGGGTACGTAGATCGGAAATCCCCTCTCGTAGATGGACATCACCATGATAGGTCTTCGTGCGCATAGGAAATTTTTTGTTTCCCATGCGACATTCCCCAACAGTGGCATCATGAGCTAGGTTGATGCGTAGACGTAATCTCGAGTAGAACACAAAAGTTTTTGTGGGCGGTGATGTGCGTCTTGCTGCCCTCCTTAGTCTTTTCTTGATTCCGCGGCATTGTTGGATCAAAGCAGCTTGGACCGACATTACTCGTACACTTACGAGAGACTGGTTTCATCGCTACGAGTAACTCCATTGCTCAAAGATGACTGGCGGGTGTCGGTTTCTCCAACTTTAGTTGAATCGGAATTGAGCGAGGAGGTCCTTGGATGAGGTTAAATAGCAATTCATATATCTCTGTTGTGGTGTTTGTGTAAGTAAGATGCGATCCTACTAGATACCCATGGTCACCACGTAAGACATGCAACAACAATTAGAGGATGTCTAACATGTTTTTGCAGGGTATGCTTGTGATGTGATATGGCCAATGATGTGATGTGATATATTGGATGTATGAGATGATCATGTTGTAATAGATAATATCGACTTGCACGTCGATGGTACGGCAACCGGCAGGAGCCATAGGGTTGTCTTTAAACTAGCGTTTGTGCTTGCAGATGCGTTTACTATATTGCTAGGATGTAGCTTTAGTAGTAATAGCATGAGTAGCACGACAACCCCGATGGCGACACGTTGATGGAGATAATGGTGCGGCGTCGGTGACAAAGAAGATCGTGCGGGTGCTTTGATGATGGAGATCAAGAAGCACATGATGATGGCCATATCATGTCACTTATGAATTGCATGTGATGTTAATCCTTTTATGCACCTTATTTTGCTTAGAACGACGGTAGCATTATGAGGTGATCTCTCACTAAAATTTCAAGACGAAATTGTGTTCTCCCCGACTGTGCACCGTTGCTACAGTTCGTCGTTTCGAGACACCACGTGATGATCGGGTGTGATAGACTCAACATTCACATACAACGGGTGCAAAACAGTTGCGCACGCGGAACACTCGGGTTAAGCTTGACGAGCCTAGCATGTGCAGACATGGCCTCGGAACACATGAGACCGAAAGGTCGATCATGAATCATATAGTTGATATGATTAGCATAGGGATGCTTACAACTGAAACTATACTCAACTCACGTGATGATCGGACTTGAGCTGGTGTAAGTGGGTCATGAACCACTCAAATGACTAGAGAGATGCATTTTTTGAGTGGGAGTTTAGCAAGTAATTTGATTAAGTTGAACTCTAATTATCTTGAACATAGTCTAAGTCCACTTTGAATATATTTGTGTTGTAGATCATGGCTCACGCGACAATCACCCTGAATTTTAATACGTTCCTAGAGAAAGCTAAGTTGAAAGATGATGGAAGCAACTTTGTAGACTGGGCTCGTAATCTTAAGTTGATCCTACAAGCTGGGAAGAAGGATTATGTCCTTAATGCTGCGCTAGTTGATGAACCACCCGCTACGGCTGACCAAGATGTTACGAACGCTTGGTTAACACGTAAGGAGGACTACTCAGTAGTTCAATGTGAAGTCTTGTATGGCTTAGAGCCGGGACTTCAACGTCGCTTTGAGCGTCATGGAGCATATGAGATGTTCCAGGAGTTGAAGTTTATCTTTCAGAAGAACCCCCGGATCGAGAGGTATGAGACCTCCGATAAATTCTATGCTTGCAAGATGGAGGAGAATTCGTCTCTCAGTGAACATGTGCTCAAAATGTGTGGGTACTCAAACCGTCTAGCTGAGCTGGGGATTGAACTCCCGCAAGAGGCTATCATTGACAGAATTCTTCAATCACTGCCGCCAAGCTATAAGGGCTTTGTGTTGAACTACAACATGCAAATGATGAACAAGTCACCCGACGAGTTGTTTGCGATGCTGAAAGTCGCAGAGTCTGAACTCCGTAAAGAGCATCAAGTGTTGATGGTGAGCAAGACCACTAGTTTCAAGAGAAACGGCAAAGGCAAGAAGGGCAATTCAAAGAAGAGCGGCAAGCCTGTTGCCAATCCGCCGAAGAAACCCAAGGCTGGACCTAAGCCTGAAACAGAGTGCTTCTATTGCAAGGGTATGGGTCACTGGAAGCGCAATTGCCCCAAGTATCTGGCAGATAAGAAGGCGGGCAAAGAAAAATCAGGTATATTTGATATACATGTTATTGATGTGTACTTAACCAGCTCTCGTAGTAGTGCCTGGGTATTCGATACCGGTTCTGTTGCTCACATTTGCAACTCGAAGCAGGAACTGCGGAATAGACGGAGGCTGGCGAAAGACGAAGTGACGATGCGCGTAGGAAATGGTTCCAAGGTTGATGCAATCGCCGTCGGCACCGTGTCACTTCAGTTACCATCGGGATTAGTGATGAACTTAAATCATTGTTATTTAGTGCCTGCGTTGAGCATGAACATTATATCTGGATCTTGTTTATTGCGAGATGGTTACTCGTTTAAGTCAGAGAATAATGGTTGTTCTATTTCTATGAGTAATATCTTTTATGGCCATGCACCCAATGTGAGAGGATTGTTCATATTGAATCTTGATAGTGATAACACACATATACATAGCATTGAGACCAAAAGAGTAAGAGTTAACAATGATAGCGCCATGTTTTTATGGCACTGCCGCTTAGGTCATATTGGTGTAAAGCGCATGAAGAAACTCCATACCGATGGAATTTTGGAGTCACTTGACTTTGATTCACTTGACACGTGCGAACCATGCCTCATGGGCAAGATGACTAACACTCCGTTCTCCGGAACAATGGAGCATGCAAGTGACTTGTTGGAAATCATACATACCGATGTGTGTGGTCCTATGAGCGTGGAGGCACGTGACGGATATCATTATTTTCTCACCTTCACTGACGATTTGAGTAGATATGGTTATGTCTACTTAATGAAGCACAAGTCTGAAACATTTGAAAAGTTCAAGCAATTTCAGAGTGAAGTTGAAAATCATCGTAACAAGAAGATCAAGTTCCTACGGTCTGATCGTGGGGGTGAGTATCTGAGTTTTGAGTTTGGTACTCACTTAAGACAATGTGGAATTGTTTCACAGTTGACACCGCCTGGAACACCACAGTGTAATGGTGTGTTCGAACGTAGTAATCGTACTTTATTAGAGATGGTGCGATCTATGATGTCTCTTACCGATTTGTCATTATCGTTTTGGGGTTATGCATTAGAAACAGCTGCATTCACTTTAAATAGGGCACCATCAAAATCCATTGAGACGACACCATACGAACTGTGGTATGGCAAAAGGCCAAATTTGTCGTTTCTTAAAGTTTGGGGATGTGATGCTTATGTCAAAAAGCTTCAGCCTGAAAAGCTGGAACCCAAAGCGGAAAAGTGCGTCTTCATAGGTTACCCAAAGGAGACAGTTGGGTACTCCTTCTATCTCAAAACCGAGGGCAAAGTGTTTGTTGCTAAAAACGGAACTTTTCTCGAGAAGGAGTTTATCTCGAGAGAATTGAGTGGGAGGAAGATAGAACTTGACGAGGTTGTCGAACCTCTCATCCCTCTGGATGGTGGCGCAGGGCAAGGGGAAACCCCTGTGATTGCGACACCGGTTGAGGAGGAAGTTAATGATGATGATCATGAAACTCCAGTTCAAGTTTCTGTCGAACCACGCAGGTCGACAAGATCACGCGCTGCTCCAGAGTGGTACGGTAATCCCGTCTTGACAATCATGTTGTTAGACAACAATGAACCTGCAAATTATGAAGAAGCAATGGTGGACCCAGATTCCAACAAATGGCTAGAAGCCATGAAATCCGAGATAGGATCCATGTATGAGAACAAAGTATGGACTTTGGAGATACTACCTGAGGGCCGCAAGGCTATTCAGAACAAATGGATCTTTAAGAAGAAGACGGACGCTGACGGTAATGGGACCGTTTATAAAGCTCGACTTGTGGCAAAGGGTTTTTCACAAGTTCCAGGAATTGACTACGATGAGACTTTCTCACCCGTAGCGATGCTTAAATCCGTCAGAATCATGTTAGCAATATCTGCATTTTTCGATTATGAAATCTGGCAGATGGATGTCAAAACGGCGTTCCTTAACGGTTTCCTTAAGGAAGAATTGTATATGATGCAACCCGAAGGTTTTGTCGATCCTAAAAATGCTAACAAGGTGTGCAAGCTCCAGCGATCCATTTATGGACTGGTGCAAGCATCTCGGAGTTGGAATAAACGCTTTGATGAGGTGATCAAAGCATTTGGGTTTATACAAGTGGTTGGAGAATCTTGTATTTACAAGAAAGTGAGTGGGAGCTCTGTGGCGTTTCTAATATTATATGTGGATGACATATTATTGATTGGAAACAACGTAGAGCTTTTGGAGAGCATAAAAGGTTACTTAAATAAAAGTTTCTCTATGAAGGACCTAGGAGAAGCTGCTTACATTCTAGGCATTAAGATCTACAGGGATAGGTCGAAACGCCTGATAGGACTTTCACAAAGCACATACCTTGATAAAGTTTTGAAGAGGTTCAAAATGGAACAGTCCAAGAAAGGGTTATTGCCAGTGTTACAAGGTACGAGATTGAGTAAGACTCAGTGCCCAGCAACTGATGAAGATAGAGAGCATATGAGCACCGTCCCCTATGCTTCAGCCATAGGCTCTATCATGTATGCAATGTTGTGCACTAGACCAGATGTTAGCCTGGCCATAAGTATGGCAGGCAGGTTCCAGATTAATCCAGGAGTGGATCACTGGACGGCGGTCAAGAATATCCTCAAGTACCTGAAAAGGACTAAGGAGATGTTTCTCGTGTATGGAGGTGATGAAGAGCTCGCCGTAAAGGGTTACGTCGATGCAAGCTTTGACATAGATCCGGACGACTCTAAGTCGCAGACCGAATACGTATTTATTCTTAATGGGGGTGCGGTAAGCTGGTGCAGTTCCAAGCAAAGCGTCGTAGCTGATTCTACATGTGAAGCGGAGTACATGGCTGCCTCGGAGGCGGCTAAGGAGGGTGTCTGGATGAAGTAGTTCATGACGGATCTTGGAGTGGTGCCAAGCGCACTGAATCCAATAAGCTTGTTCTGTGACAACACGGGTGCCATTGCCTTAGCAAAGGAACCACGGTTTCACAAGAAGACCAGACACATCAAACGACGCTTCAACCTCATCCGCGACTACGTCAAAGGGGAGGACGTAAATATATGCAAAGTGCACACGGATCTGAATGTAGCAGACCCGCTGACTAAACCTCTTCCACGGGCAAAGCATGATCAACACCAGAACTGTATGGGTGTTAGATTTATTACAATGTAATTAACATGGTGATGTGAGGGCTAGATTATTGACTCTAGTGCAAGTGGGAGACTGTTGGAATTATGCCCTAGAGGCAATAATAAATATAGTTATTATTATAATTCCTGTATCAAGATAATCGTTTATTATCCATGCTATAATTGTATTGAATGAAGACTTATATACATGTGTGGATACATAGACAAAACACTGTCCCTAGCAAGCCTCTAGTTGGCTGACCAGTTGATCAAAGATAGTCAGGGTCTTCTGACTATGTACAAGGTGTTGTTGCTTGATAACTGGATCACGTCATTAGGAGAATCACGTGATGGACTAGACCCAAACTAATAGACGTAGCATGTTGATGGTGTCATTTTGTTGCTACTGTTTTCTGCGTGTCAAGTATTTGTTCCTATGACCATGAGATCATATAACTCACTGACACCGGAGGAATGCTTTGTGTGTATCAAACGTCGCAACGTAACTGGGTGACTATAAAGATGCTCTACAGGTGTCTCCGAAGGTGTTCGTTGAGTTAGTATGGATCGAGACTGGGATTTGTCACTCCGTGTGACGGAGAGGTATCTTGGGGCCCACTCGGTAATACAACATCACACACAAGCCTTGCAAGCAATGTAACTTAGTGTAAGTTGCGGGATCTTGTATTACGGAACGAGTAAAGAGACTTGCCGGTAAACGAGATTGAAATAGGTATGCGGATATTGACGATCGAATCTCGGGCAAGTAACATACCGAAGGACAAAGGGAATGACATACGGGATTATCTGAATCCTTGGCATTAAGGCTCAAACGATAAGATCTTCGTAGAATATGTGGGATCCAATATGGGCATCCAGGTCCCGCTATTGGATATTGACCGAGGAGTCACTCGGGCCGTGTCTACATAGTTCTCGAACCCGCAGGGTCTGCACACTTAAGGTTCGACGTTGTTTTATGCGTATTTGAGTTATATGGTTGGTTACCGAATGTTGTTTGGAGTCCCGGATGAGATCACGGACGTCACGAGGGTTTCCGAAATGGTCCGGAAAAGAAGATTGATATATAGGATGACCTCATTTGATTACCGGAAGGTTTTCGGAGTTACCGGGAATGTACCGGGAATGATGAATGGGTTCCGAGTGTTCACCGGGGGGGGGGGGGGGGGCAGACCACCCCGGGGAAGCCCGTAGGCCTTGGGGGTGGCGCACTAGCCCTTGGTGGGCTGGTGGGACAGCCCAAGAAGGCCCTATGCGCCATAGATAGAAAATCAAAGAGAAAAGAAAAAAAAAGAGGTGGGAAGGGAGAGAAGGACTCCACCTTCCAATCCTAGTTGGACTAGGATTGGAGGAGGACTCCTTCTCCCCTTGGTGCGTAGCCCTTGGGGCTCCTTGAGCCTCAAGGCAATCCTCCCCTCCCTCCTCCTATATATATGGAGCTATTAGGGCTGATTTGACACAACTTTTCCAAGGCAGTCCGACCACATACCTCCACGGTTTTACCTCTAGATCGCGTTTCTGCGGAGCTCGGCCGAAGCCCTGCTGAGATTAGATCACCACCAACCTCCGGAGCGCCGTCACGCTGCCGGAGAACTCATATACCTCTTCATCTCTATTGCTGGATCAAAAAGGCCGAGATCATCGTCGAGCTGTACGTGTGCTGAACGCGGAGGTGCCGTCCATTCGGCACTAGATCTTGGGACGGATCGCAGGACGGTTCGTGGGACGGTTCGCGGGGCGGATCGAGGGACGTGAGGACGTTCCACTACATCAACCGCGTTCACTAACGCTTCTGCTGTGCGATCTACAAGGGTACGTTGATCGGAAATCCCCTCTCGTAGATGGACATCACCATGATAGGTCTTCGTGCGCGTAGGAATTTTTTTGTTTCCCATGCGACGTTCCCCAACAGGGAAACCCTTCTACCATCTAGGGAGGATGTCAAGTAAGAAGAAGAAGGAGGGGGGCTCTCTCCCCCTCTCTCGGCGGCGCCGGAACGCTGCCCGGGACATCATCGTGTGACGGCGATCTACACCAACACCTCCGTCATCTTCACCAACATCTCCATCATCTTTCCCCATCTATATTCAGCGGTTCACTCTTCCGCAACCCGCTGTACCCTCTACTTGAACATGGTGCTTTATGCTACATATTATTATCCAATGATGTGTTGCTATCCTATGATGTCTGAGTAGATTATCGTTGTCCTATCAGTGATTGATGAATTGCTATGATTGGTTTAATTTGCTTGTGGTTATGTTGCTGTCCTTTGGTGCCCATCATATGATCGGGCGCATGGATCACACCATAGGGTTAGTTGTATGTTGATAGGACTATGTATTGGCAGGCTAGAGTGACAGAAGCTTCAAACCTAGCATAGAAATTGATGCATATGGGATTGAAGGGGGACCAATATATCTTATTTCTATGGTTGGGTTTTACCTTAATGAACGTTAGTAGTTGCGGACGCTTGCTAATAGTTCCAATCATAAGTGCATAGAATTCCAAGTAAGGGATGACATGCTAGCAGAGGCCTCTCCCACATGATTCTTGCTATCGATCTAGTAACGTAGTCAATTGCTTAGGGACAATTCCGCAACTCCTACCACCACTTTTCCACACTCGTTAGACACTCGTAGTTGTTTCTTTATCTAACCAGCCCCTAGTTTTATTTACGTGTTCTTTACTTTCTTGCAATCCTTTCCTATCACTCCTACAAAGTACTTCTAGTTTCATACTTGTTCTAGGTAAAGCGAACGTAAAGTGTGCGTAGAGTTGTATCGGTGGTCGATAGAACTTGAGGGAATATTTGTCCTACCTTTAGCTCCTCGTTGGGTTTGACACTCTTACTTGTCGAGAAAGGCTACAATTGATCCCCTATACTTGTGGGTTATCAATGCTCTCGTAGGAATAAGAGTTGTAGAACAAAAGAGAGCATCAAGAAGCAAATACCAAACACATTTAAGTCTAACATGCTTCCTATGCATAGGAATATTGCAATAGAATAATCTATTGAAGCACAAAGCAATAAGCATAGGAAGGCAAAACAAGTACAACATCAAAACCTTCAACATAAAGAGAGGGAACTTGATATTATTGAAATATCTATAAGCATATGTTCTCTTCTCATAATAATTTTCAGTGGGATCATGAATAAACTCAACAATATAAGTATCACATAAAGCATTGTTACCATGATCCACATGGACTTCATGAAGAGGATAAAACTTGGAGTAAAAGAGAGACTAAATCTCTTCGCAATCCCGTAGGTGAGAATCATATTGTAGCCTATACTATTCCAATGCTTTTCCTTTTAGTGACAAGGCAAATAATTTCCTCATGACTCTATCTCTTGTCAAACCTGGAATCTTAAACAACTCACAAATTTCTATAAGTTTCAACAAATGAATACTAGGATTGACTGTTCCATCTCCTCCATAACAATCATTCCTAACTTATTTCAATTATCCCAAGTGCTATTTTGAATGGATACATTCATTATGTGGAGGAGACTTCTCTACCACGGGTGTGGTAAAGCGGCCTTCCCCAAGTAGTGAACTAAGAGTGCAGTTTTCCATAAGCCTAATTAGTGAAGTCACACAACTTAGTGTTCTAAGTGGAACCCATAGCAGCAGCAAAAAGCAAGAACAAAGCAACTATTTTTTTGTTCTTTTTGGTATAAGAATCTAAAGCAAAAACTAAAAAGCAAACTAACAAGACTAAAAAGCAAAGGTAAAGGATAGCGTGCAACTCCCCGGCAACGGCTCCAGAAAGCTTGCTTGATGACGAGATGATGTATATACTTCTCGCTCCTCGTTGGTTACCCCAAGTGGAAGGTAGAGATGTAGTCAGCAACAAGTTTTCCCTTACACGGAGACTGTAAGGTTTATCGAACCAGGAGGACTCCTAGGATCAACAAGTAGGTGTCTCCCACCCTGGCGCTAGCAGAAGACGTGGACCTCCACACACACAAATAACTTTGCTCCCAACGAGTACAGAGAGGTTGTCAACCTCTCCGGCCTTGTAGTTTGCAAAGAATCCAAACGCAAGCAGGAATAGTGATAGTGATTGCAATGAAAAAGTAAATGAAAGCAGTACATGATGAAGGTGTAAGCAATGGTGGTGATATGGATCGGAGTCACATGAACGCACCGCAATGTTAATTATGCTACTTGAAAGTTAGAGGCTCAATAGTAATGGGCAGTACGCCAAGACAAGTAGACCGTTCATTCATCAACATCTACTTACTAATCATCCATGTTGAGATATCTATCCAGAACATCTCGCTGGTATTAAGTTGCGAGCCCCACCCAAAGTGTAAACTCAAAGCAACGGACAACTGCATTAACGAACTATGCGTAAGGTAAACAATCCTTGCAACCGTGGTCACAAGCACCGTTGTTTTATCCCTGGTGGCAACAACACATCCCCTAGTCTCGTATTTTTGTCACTCAAGCTAGACATCAGGGGACATGAACCCACAATCATGCATAACGCTCCCTCTTGGAGTTGCAATCTACTACTCGGCCAAAACAATACAAAGCAACAGAGAATATGCATGAATCACTAAAGAACATAATATAAAAGGATAATCAAATATATAACTCATAACAATCTGAACATAATCTCATAATCCATTGGAACCCAACAAACCGAGCATAGCAATGGCATGAAAATTACATAGGTGCCTTGATCATGTAGGACGGCCCACAGGGACAAATCATGGAAGCACAAGATTGGAGAGAAGACATCACATAGCTACTGGTCGTGGACTCATGGTCCAAGGAGGACTACTCACAGCACGCCCGGGAAGCGTCCATGGTGGTGGAGAATCTCCCGGAGATCAATCCTCCCTCCGGGAGGGTGCCGGGAAGAGGTCTCCTGACGCTCCCGATCTCGGAAGCGCTGTGGCGGCGGAACGATGGAGAAATTTGCGATTCTGGATCCACTATAGGGTTTTCCTCGACGACACGTAAATATAGGAAAAAGGAGGGCACCAGAGGGCGTGGGCCCCACCCAGGCGGCCTCCTGGCGTGACCTAGGGGTGGGCCGCGCCCACAGGTCGCCTGGTGCGCTGCTTCGTGCTTCGTGAAGCTTCTGGTGCGCTGCTTTTTATATTTTTTCTTGGTATTTTTGGGGCTCCGGAAAGTTGGGCCCCTCCAAAAAAGACACTAGCAGACAGAAACTGACACTGAGTGCACTGAGTTAGTAGGTTAGTTTAAATATGTGTAAAAAGATATAAAAGTATAGCAAAGCATATAACAATGTCACCCAAAAGATCATGGAACAAGGAGAAATCAAAGATACGTTTGAGACGTATCAGCAAGCTATCTCATGCGACGGCCGAGTAGTCTCACCCTCCTATGTTGCCTCCTTTACCAAAGCTGGTTGTTGACTTCGAGGGCGACAAAGATGTGGATCTCTATAGCTCCTTCGCCCCTCGTTCTTTGGGCTTCTCGCCCCGTGTTGGTTCTAATTCGACGCAACATGTGTTGCCGGAATTCAAGGGTGAGGCATCTGTCGAGGTTTTGTCTCCGATGCTGTAGATCATGCCCGGCCTACAGGTGTAGTGTGACGTTTATCGATGGACTCTCTCCAGGCTTCAAAGGTGGACTCCGTGTCCTCACCACCCTTCATGGAGCCTTGTCGCGCATCAAACAACCTACCTCTTAGTGTCATGGAGCATGGAGTTTTAGATGTTGCCGTCATTCCCACGTCTGTGGCCATCAGGCAGGTAATGCATGTGAGTGGCATATGACCATTGAGCCACTTGTGATGGCACCTACTTCAAATTCAAATGCTCTCTTAGCCAAGAAACTTTGTAGCTTGCTAGTCAGTGTGGAGTTTTTTTTTCTTTTTTTACGTAAATAGTCGGTGTGGAGTTTGTTAGACCTAATTTGAAGAGATTCATTGTTTGCGGAGACGTTGATAAGAAACAAACAAAAAAAGATGGGTAAAAGTAAAAGTGACGTTAAAGACTAGATGTCTTTCGCTGCTTGATTGGGTTGTTATTATGGGTTAAAAGACACTTCGAAATACGTGGATATGTATTCGGTGAATATGACGGATTGTATATACGATTGTAGGGTTTTATACCGTGTGAGAAGTTTGTATGTACTTCGTTTGTATTAATTTTCGTCCCTTTTTTTAAATAACTTGACAATTTTTTCTTTTTAATTAACCGATGAAACCTTTTTTTTTTTTTTTTGTCTCCGTTTCGGAAAAGATCGCGCAAACCAGAAAGCGGAGAACGAAGGGCGGCTGGCGGGACGAGAAAGCCCAGGTTGTCTGCGGACCTTCGTCTCTTATCTCGAACGGTCATGGCGACCGCGCCGAGATCCGCGCCTCCCAGCCGCGCCGCCGCGGCCGGAGGTAACTGCCCGTGAGTGGTTGGGGTAGATGGGCACGGACGAGCACCTCCGCGACGACGATGCCATCGCGGTGCTCCTCTCCTCCGGCTTCGAGGCCGACAAGTTCGGCGCGCTTGACCTCCTCCCCGCGCAGGCCGTCGACGTCGCCACGCCTCTTCCCATAGGTTCAGTTCCTCCCGTCCTGTAGCTCCGTGGAAACTCGACCTGATTTTTGCGTGCGTCCACTCTCAGCAAATGACTAGAGAATGTGTGCTGCGCCGCATAAGTAAATGTCTAGCAGATTTAATTGCCGCAGGTTTGCTGCGCTAAGGCTTGCTTCTAGATTATGATATATACACCGATCGAGATACACTTTTGGTCTATACTCTGTACTGATGCTATGTGATGCGAATGGTTTCTAACAGATTCAAGAGAAGTGTCAGGTTCAGATGCTCTATGTTTCACTGCATTTGGGTAATGTGCACAGCACTGCACACACAAGATCTGCTCCATCAACCAGAACCGTACTCCGCCTCGAACGGTAAACTCTACTGAATTTTCTATCTGAGCCACGTAACATTTAAAGCCTCCTTTGGTTCACAGTGTAGGAATAGAAAACTTCTAAAAAATGAGATGCCATACATCTCAAATCCCATGAACATGAATAGTAGAAGAGATGTCCTTTGATTCACATACTAGGAATTTTTCCATTAAGTCTAGGCTAGTATTTATTTTCCTACGAAAGCAGAGGATATCCATAGTAATAGGATTCTATTGCTACGAATCAAAGTGCAGTAAATAATTTTTTTCTATAGAAATCTTATCCTACACAATTCCTCTAAAACCAAAGGAGGGCAAGGTGACATCTTTTTTTCAGAACTAGCATGGTGGACTGCGTAAATTTCGGGGCACCTTCCTGCCATTTTACGAAATGTCATACTTTCATTTCGAATTTCCTCACTCACTCGCGAGCATTGGGCGCGGCGGCTCCCATTGCTATCGCCTGGTGGGCTGACGGCTGTCCTTTTGTCGGCTAATTTGTAAACGATGAAACCGTGGATCACTTCTTTCTATTTGTTTTGTGGCTAGGATCATTTAGAACTAGCTGCAATGTGCTTTTAATTTAAGAACGGTGCCTGTTAACCTAAAACAATGTTTTGGGATTTGGCTCAGCAGTTATCCAAAGAATTATAAATCTTTGGTCTCTGTCGGAATTGCTGCTGTGTTCTGAACTATTTCGAGAAGTAGAAATGATATTTGTTCTACGGATAAGAGGATCAATGATCCTTTTGCATTGATTCATCTGTTGTGCTACTAGATTAATTCTTGGTCAGTTTTGCAGCAAGTACGGTAAAATCTAGAGGTACATAGCGAATAAGTGAGATCTTCGGGGCTGCTCAGGCATAGAGACCTGCTGTACCGAGGCAATGCTTTAGTAGGCGGCGACCTCGCCATCGCTAGAAAAGGACTTTGGCGAGATAGCTTGCGTTGTATATATAATGGGCAAATTGGCCCAAAACGTGCATTCATAATGAAGCTTGTGCTTTACCCTCAGCTAAGTAATTTACAAATGATTGATATGACTATCGATAAGCTTCACTTGAAGAGCACCCCAGAAACGAAGCAGCAAAAAGGCAAAAAATCACACTGATGCTCTTACCATCGGCGGTTATCCAGCTATGTGATGGTAACGGACTGGTAGATTTGCTGCATCACCCCTCTGAAGCGGTCAATGTCGAGGGTGACGTTCTGGCCGTTGAAGAAGGTCTCCCAAGCCACACCGAACCCCTGCCTCTGTATGGAGCGGGGGTCGGTGAAGACGGCGTGGTCCCTTGGGTATATGTACTTGAGCGTCGTTTCCTCGGCCGTGGCCTCGTACTCGACGTACCGGAGCCCCATGTCAGCCGTCGGAGCGCCGAAGGCACTGAAGGACGCCCACCTCATGTCGCCCCATGGAACAATCTGCATCACTGTGCCGTTGCGTGGGAGGAACACAAGGTTGGTGAGCCCTGCGCCGTGCACACCCAATATCACGTCACATGAGTTCACGACCTCCGCAAATCGGGCCATGTCGCTCACGACCTCCGGCCCCGCAGACACCACCTCGAAGCCGACCTGCGTGGCAGTTGCGATTGCCTCCACCTCGTTGGCAATCTCCCTCGACCTGCGCCGCGACACCATTACGAGACGAGGTCTGTCGCCGGAGGTTATGTTTACGGGGGTCATCCACTCACGCTTCAACGAGTAGGCTGACCGGAGAAAGTCCCGGAAGTCGGTCATCGTGTAGCCCTTGCGGGATAGAGCAGGGATGATCCCTAGCTCCTTATGGCTCTCGGTGCCGACGCGCACAGACGGGAAGCAACGCACCTCGTCGTCGGCGTCGAAGTCGATGACCGGGTAGTTGGAGAGTGCGGCGAGGATATCCTTGAACTTGGCAAGCCATTTTGAGTCGTAGTTGGTGGCCACGAGCTGGACGCGGCCATCAAACTCCCGCGCGGTGTTGAAGAGAGGGATGATGCCGTCGGTCATGGCGTGGAAGAAGTTGGCGAGGTAGCCGCCGGAGGAGAAGACCACGGCGGGGACGTCGTGCGTCACCGTGCATCCTGGCGCATCCGGCCCCGGTGGGTCGTTCCAGCGGATGGTCACCTCCCGGACAATCTGCATAGTCTGTGGCTCCCACTTGCGCGTGTACGGGTGAATGGTCACCGTCCCGTTCTCTGGCCGGTAGCTATCGCCGGACGCTGAGACCACGTATACGGTGGCGGCTTTGCCGTGCATGCGGACGTCGCCATCCATGGTACATATGTCCATGCGTTCACTGCGAAAATCACAAGTTGATTTGCTTCTTGGTGCTACCACATCTGTATCATGCACAGAGGAGTTATTAATTAGTAGTGTTAGGAACAATTGTCTGACTTCATTTCACAGTGTAGTGCATATGATATTTTTTTGGTTCAAAAGTAAATCTTACAAATTTTGACCATGTTTATAAAGAAAAATTGCCTATATCTATTAAACATATATAATATGAAAATATATATCATTATGTATGTAATGATAAACGTTTTGGTATTCTAAATATACGTATATTTCTCCATGGACTTGTCCAAACATTGCAAATTTGATTTTTGACAAAACATATTCTATAGCCACTGAATTATATATGGAAAGGAAGGAGAGTAATCAGTGTTCTTTAGAAACTTTCTCTTTAGGTTTTCTTTTGTCACTCTTGGGAAAAAAATCAATTGTAGTTGGATTTTCCCATCATGGGAAGCTCATTATTACACGCAAAGTGTGTTAGTTTGTTTGCTACCATATTCGAGCATGGCCAACAATTACTTTGTACGTACCTATCTAATGCTTGAGTGCCCCAACAAAATTACGAAATGTAAATATCTAGTGCTTGAATATGCACTATACTTTGTACGTACCTGATTTTATCAAAGAACCATCTACTCCCCCGTTGATGGCTTGGAGTCGCTTTTCGTTTTCGGCATCTGCAACAGATTACAGTAGTCAATTTAGTCAGGCTTGACTTTTGAACAAGCTATTTGAACCTCCGTTGTGCAGAGAAACGGTAGTTAATTACCTCTGTTCGCATCGTCGTCGCTTGATGCTGGAGAAGGCAGTGCTTCCACGACCGGAGGCGGATCAAATGAAGGATCGGCCAACACACTATCATGGTAGATTTGCTGCAAGACCCCTCTGAAGCGGTTGATGTCGAGGGTGACGTTCTGGCCGTTGAAGAAGGTCCCCCAAGCCACACCGAACCCCTGCTTTTGTATGGAGCGGGGGTCGGTGAAGACGGCGTGGTCCCTTGGGTATACGTACTTGAGCGTCGTCTCCTCGGCGGTCGCCTCGTACTCGACGTACCGGAGCCCCATGTCGGCCGTTGGGGCGCCAAAGGCACTAAATGACGCCCACCTCATGTCGCCCCACGGGACGATCTGCATCACGGTGCCGTTGCGCGGGAGGAACACCAGGTTGGTGAGCCCTGCGCCGTGCACGCCCATTATCACATCGCACGAGTTCACCACCTCTGCAAACTGGGCCATGTCGCTCACGACCTCTGGCCCCGCGGGCACCACCTCAAAGCCGATATCCGTGGCGGTTGCAATGGCCTCTGCCTCGTTCGCGAGCTCCCTCGACCTGCGCCGCAACACCATGACTAGACGAGGCCTCTCACCCGAGGCCCGGTTTACGGGAGTCGACCACTCACGCTTCAACGAGTAGGCCGATCGAAGAAACTCTCGGAAGTCCGTCATTGTGTAGCCTTTGCGGGAGAGAGCAGGGATGATTCCCAGCTCCTTATGGCTCTCGGTGCCGACGTGTACCGCCGGAAAGCAACGCACCTCATCGTCGGCATCGAAGTCGATGACCGGGTAGACGGAGAGCGCGGAGAGGATGCCTTGGAACTTGGCAATCCACTTGGGGTCGTAGTCAGTGGCCACGAGATGGACGCGGCCGTTGTACTCCCGTGCAGTGTTGAAAAGAGGGATGACGCCGTCGGTCATGGCGTGAAAGAAGTTTGTGAGATAGCCGCCGGTGGAGAAGACCACCGCGGGGACGTCGTGCGTCACCGTGCACTGTGGCGGATCTGGTGCCGGTGGGTCGCTCCATCGGATGGTCACCTCCCGGATAATCTGCATTGTTTGTGCCTCCCACTTGCGCGTGTACGGGTGGATCATCACCGTCCCACTCTCTGGGCGGTAGCTGTCGTCGGAAGCTGAGACCACGTACACAGTGGCTGCTTTGCCGTGCATACGAACATCGCCTTCCATGGCGCATATGTCCATGCGTTCACTGCGGAAGTCACAACTTGACTTGCTTCTTGGCGCTGCAACAACATCTGTATCAGGCAGACAATAGTCATTAATCTTTTTCAAGGGATAATAGTTACTAGTAGTTACTACTACTAGTTATCTTTTGTCACTCCTAGGAAAAAAAAGCATTGCATGTCGAATTATTCCACCATGGGCACCCCCTTATTAGGAACTCCTTCCGTTCCATAATGTGGCGCTTATAGATTTTCTTAAAAGTCAAATTTGTCAAAGTTTGATCAATTTTATAGAGAAAATTATCTATACTTAGAATATAAAATGCACGTCATGCATTATGTACATCACGGGATATAGCTTCATACTATATATGTTAGATATTGTAGATATAGATGGTTTTTTCTATAAATTAGATCAAACTTCACTAAGTTTGACTTAAAAAACTTTTTGCACTACATTATGGATTGAAGAGAGTACTCTATTTGTACAGTTTATACAACTGTACAACTAACGCAAAATCTGTTAGTATTAGGTCGTTTGCTACCAAATTCTATTATCGCCCACATTTTTATGTTTTCTCCTTGCTAGCCAGTGTTCCAAAACCAAATAATAAATCCAAATACGCAATATTGAATATGCAGTATAGTTTCTACGTACGTTTTCTCCTTGCTAGCCAGAGTTCCCCAACCAAAACGTGAATTGTATTTCTGCTATGGGAATGGCCTTTTTGCTCTGGGAACATATGCTTTTGGATAAACAGTAAATCTAAAAATAGTATTTTTTTGAAGGATTATGATTTCTTTTGTAGATATTCATGTTAGTGTAACAACTGTGCTTGACAATTTTTATGTGGCATGGGACCACAATGCTACATCGCTGAAAAGATTTTAAAAAATATAATCCCTCTATAAACTAATAGAAAAATATTTAAATGACTAAAATAATGATCTAAACGTTCTTATATTAGTTTATACAAATAGTAACATTTAGAGGTAGCATTTGTCGTTTTCTACCTGTTTTATTTTGTACAGGTCAAAATGCTTAATCGTTTCTCATAAAAATTTACAGATAGCATTTAGGTGTAACCATGGACACATTTATTTTTATTTTATCTTACATTTAAAAAAAATATTTTTGACATGCAGGAGCATATATATGCTCTCAAGAGCTGAATTGAATTTCCGCGACGTACCTTGTTTTACCAAAGAACCATCTACTCCCTCGTTCATGGCTTGCAACCCCTTCTCCTCGTTTTTGAGACCTGCAGCAGATTACAGTATTCAGTTTAGTCAGACTTTGACTTTCGAACAAGCTTCCATGTTCTGCATAGAAAAGGTATTTGATTACCTCTGTTCTCATCGACGACCTCGCCGGGCGTCTCATCACTTGATGCCGGAGAAGGATCAGCCATTACAGAATTCTGGTAGACTTGCTGCAACACCCCTTTGAAGCGGTCGATGTCGAGGGTGACGTTCTGGCCGTTGAGGAAGATCTCCCACGTCTTACTGTACCCCTGCCTGTTTACGGAGGGGATGTCGGTGAAGACGGCATGGTCCCTCGGGTACACGTACTTGAGCGTCGTCTCCTCGGCGGTCGCCTCGTACTCGACGTACCGGAGCCCCATGTCAGCCGCCGGAGCGCCGATGGCACTGAAGGACGCCCAGCGGAGGTCGCCCCACGGGACGACCTGCAGCACCGTAGCGTTGCGAGGGAGGAACACCAGGTTGGCGAGCCCAGCGCCATGCACGCCCACCATCACGTCGCACGAGTTCACCACCTCCGCGAACCGGGCCGTGTCGCTCACGGCCTCCTGCCCTGCCGACACCACCTTGAAGCCGACCTCCGTGGCTGCTGCGATGGCCTCCGCCTCGTTTGCGAACGCCCTCGAGTTGCGCCGTAGTATCATGGCAAGACGAGGCCTGTCGCCGGAGGCCCGGTTTACGGGGGTCGACCACTCACGTTTCAGCGAGTAGACTGACCGGAGAAAGTTCTGGAAGTCTGTTATGGTGTAGCCCTTGCGGGAGAAAGCAGGGATTATCCCTAGCTCCTTATGGCTCTCGGTGCCGACGTGCACCGACGGGAAGCAACGTACCTCGTCGTCAGTGTCGAAGTCGATGACCGGGTAGTTGGAGAGGGCGGCGAGGATGTCTCGGAACTTGGCAACCCACTCGTGGTTGTAGTCGGTGACCACGAGCTGGACGCGGCCGTCGTACTCCCGCACAGTATTGAAGAGAGGGATGATGCCGTCGGTCATGGTGTGGAAGAAGTTGCTGAGGTAGCCGCCGATGGAGAAGACGACCGCAGGGACGTCGTGCGCCACCGTGCACTGTGGCGCATCCGGTCCTGGAGGGTCGTTCCAGCGGATGGTCACCTCCCGGATAGTCTGCATCGTCTCTGTCTCCGACTTGCGCGGGTACGGGTGGATAGTCACCATCCCGTTCTCCGGCCGGTAGCTGTCGTCGGACGCTGAGACCACGTACACTGTGGCGGCTTTGCCATGCATACGGACATCACCTTCCATGGCGCAGATGTCCATGCGTGTACTGCTGAAATCGCAAGTTGACTTGCTTCTTGCTGCCATCACATCTGTATCTCGCGAACATGAGTTACGAATTAGTACTACTAGTTTGAAACTTCTCTTAAATTTTCTTTTGTCACCTCGGAAATTTTCAAATGCCGTTGATTATTTTCAAACTTCTCTTAAGTGTTGATTATTTTGTTTACGAGCAGCCCCTTACTATACAGTGCTTTTTTCGTGTGGAATATAAGTTTGGCATGGGAATTGAAGTCGTCAATTTGACTATGAAAAGAGGTACAATATGCAAAAAAAATGTTCATAAACTTCATTGGACAATTGAACCTAAAATTATATTTTTGTTGACATACAACACTTTTTTTCACTAATTAAATTGAAGACCTGAAATCCGCGTGGCTAGCTTCTATTTTCTTCAAAAGAAAGTATATATTCCCTCTCTCGAAATAAGTATGTTAACTTTATACTAACTTTAGTATAAGACTATATTAAAATTGAGACACTTATTTGGAGCAGAGAGAGTACTTTATACTTGTAGAACTAACACGGTGTCTGTTGCTCCCTCTGCTCAAATATAAAAGGCCTAATGCGTTTTAAGGTTGTTTTAAATTATTGACAAAATTAATAATATATAAAATGGATATGAAATTATATCATTAAAAACTTCTTCCACGTATGAAAGTGTTGGCATACTGTTTTTACCATACACATCATATGTTATCATTCGATGATATTCTTTTAAACATACACATCATATGTTGTTGTTCTAACCAATGGTCAAAGCCTCAAAGGCAATCTTAAAAAATGTAGCAAGCCTTGTGTATTCAGACGGAGGGAGTAGCATTAGTTTTTTTGCTATTTAATGTAACGAGACTTGACTTTTGAAAAAAATAATTAATTTAGCAACCTTTCTGCAGAGAAAAGGAGTGATTACCTCTCTTCGCATCGACGATGGGGGTCTCGTCGCTTGATGTGGGAGAAGGTTGTGCATCCACAACCCCGGTAGGTGTCTCATCGTTTGACGTGGGAGAAGGTTGTGCATCGATGGCCTTATCGGGCGTGCCGTCGCTAGATGCGGGAGAAGGTGGTGCTTCCACTGCATCGCCGGGCGTCTCGTCGCTTGATGTTGGAGAAGGTTGTTCATGGACAGCCTCGCCGGGCGTCTCGTCGCTTGATGCGGGAGAAGGTTGTTCATGGACGGCCTCGCCAGGTGTCTCATCGCTTGACGGGGGAGAAGGTGGTGCATCGACGGCCTTGCCGGCCGAGGCCGTCTCGTCGCTTGATAGGGGAGAAGGTGGTGCATCGATGGCCTTTGCGGGCGTCTCGTCGGTTGATGCAGGAGAAGGCGGTGCTTGTACGGCCAAATCTGAATTAAATAAGGGTCAACCACATGGCATATACTATTATTGTATGGTTAGCGTCAATCGATGATTTCATTAAGGAACTAAAGCTTCTCTACTATTAACTCGGTTAAAGAATGAGTTTGTGGCATACCATGCGCAGCTCTTAACTTGGCTACCTCGAGTAGTAGTTCTTTGTGCGCAGCTCTTAGCTCGGCTACCTCACGTAGTAGTTGCCTCTGCTGCTGCCATATTGCACTCTCTGTACCTGGGACGGCGAAAGAGGACGCAGGGGCGAAGTTAAATTGCCTGGATTACAATGGTTAATAGCATCATCAGCTTTCCTAAAGCTAGGCTCTATTTCATTATATATATTTATATATGACACCAAACAAGGTGCCTCAAAACATGAACTACTTAATTCCACATTATTGATGTTCAATTAAGACCTATTCTAAGTCAAATTTCTTAGAGTGAGTAATATATAACATCAAATCTGTGTAGTATGAAAATGTATTGTATAATGAAACTATTCTGGCATTGTAGATGGTGATGTCTTTTTTTTTTAAGGTCAAACCTAGAAAACAATGGCTTATGATCAAATTAACAGGAACTTCAGGTAATCTTGTACGCAGCGAGTAGTATAGAATATGCAGTGCACATTAACTTAACTTTTGAACCAGCTAATTAACTTAACCTCCGTTGTGCAGAGAAAAGGGTGACTAATTACCTATGTCGGCACCGACAAGCTTGCCGGCCATCTCGTGGCTGGATTCGCGAGAAGGTGGTGCTTCGACGACCGAATCTGAATTAAATGAAGGATCCATATACCATTGTTGTTAGCGCCAATCGATGATTTAATTAGAGAGCTGAAGCTTCTCTACTGTAGCTGGGTCAAAGATGGATCGAGTACCATGCTCAGCTCTGAACTTGGCCACGTCATGCAGCAGTCTCTCCTGCTGCTGCCATATTGTATCCTCTATACCTGGGAGAGGGACGGCCAAGTTAATTGCCAGGATTTCACGTTAATTAATCACCTAATACAGGATATATAGAGAAACCGAGGTGAGGCTCACCTGACGACGGAACCTTGTGAGTCGACTGTCGAAAATACTCCGCGGCTTCCGTAACGCTGGTCCCTGTAACTGCAAAACATGGAGGAAAGTCATGTCAAGCTGTAGATTTTACATGTAAATCTGTCGAGAACCGATTTCTCGAGAGGTACGCGCGCTTAAAGTATCACTAAACGTTGATCCGGATCGAGATCTTGTCAAGTTCAAAGCGAGGGATTGGTTGTATTCATTGGCTGGCGTGCATGCATGTGGAGAAATCAGTGCACCCAACCTTGAACAGCCGTTCGATTCTAGGTGAATCAAAAAGCTCGAGCGTTTTATCGAAGATGATCAAGCTCATGGGTAATATACACACACTCATGCTGCAACAAATATGTTGAATAATTGTGACAGCTAAATTCATACTATGGACCAAGACTACTGCTCTTCTTCTTCTTGGGGAGATGGATCAAAGAAGAACGCACACACGTACACATATATAGATCAGATGAACAATTAGAAAACAGTTGAACACCCGAAAAGGAGTTGCTGATTGTAATCGAGAGGACTTACGGCGGGGAACCTGCGGCATGTAATCGGCATTGAGCAGGACGAAGACGAGGATGGGAAGCAGAAGCCACACGATGGCCCTTGCTCCTGCCCTGCTCGCGAGCTTCTTGCCGCTCTCGTTCCTCCTGGCCTTTTTCATCTCGCATGCAGCCGGGCTGCTCTTGTACTGGCTTGAGCACCTAGCTCTAGCGAATGGTGGTCACCGATCCTCACTGACCTCGGAGCTACTAGTATATGCGTGTGCGCATGGGATTTAATGACACCGGAGGTCAACCCCCAAGATTTTAGTACAAGTGAAGCGTGATGTGATCTTGTTTCTGAACGCGCTTTAATGCTCGAGCTTAGTTTAATCCGAGCTTTCTCATACTCCAGAGTGTGTCCTAAGTCTTTGGGTTGACCCCGACCTCGAGCGTCATTAGATCCCAGGCACTGTAATAATGGCACCATTGCGGTGATCGACCATACTAGTGCCATCCGCCGACGGAGCATACGTCTACGTCTAGTCTATATATTTCACTCCTACACTCTGGTAATAATCTACAATAAAATATCTCTGTACAGAGTCGTACGCTACTCCCCGTATGAAATTGCACTGTGGTTTTATTTCAATGGTTCTTGTATCAGGGAATGTGTAACCTCTGTGTGTGTTAGCTCTCCTGCTTAGGCCGTGGGCCATGTATTTTGACCTTAATTTGCTCCCAGTTCGCAGCAAGGATACATTCCATGCTAGGCTAAAGGCAGCTAGAATGTACCCATGTTAGAACAACCGTTCAATACTCTCAGCTAGAGCGTGAGAGGGTCGAACTGCCCTGACCGAAGGGCAACTGTCAAGGCAACCATCGCTGGTACATCCTGCCATCTGGTTTGTCTCCACGAGACTAAGCTGAGCTCCGTCGACTAAGCTGAGCTCCGTCGACACCTTCATCCCTGCATCTCTTGGGGCAATAGACTACGTCATTTTGCGCAACGACAGGCCGACGGGACGAGGGGTGGGATCCTTCTTCTTTGGGATGACACCTTCCTCGAGGTTACTGACATCGCCATTTCGTCCTGTTGCCTCTCCGCCATTGTACTGTTGTGGATTCGTGCCTCGGACTCCTCCTTCAAAATCACGTCGGTCTACGGGCCAAATGATAACGCACACAAAGGATGCCTTCTTCGCGGAATTAATTGGCCACAAACCAATCCTGGGTGCGGTCTGGCTTGCATCCGAGCTAACAGGACTGGGACATTCGGCTAAAGTACCCCCTGAGTTGTTATAGTTCAAGGATCCCCAAACTGTTTTTATTCATGTTTATAAGTTATTTTGATCCACTCGCAAGTTTTTCAACTCCCCGTGGCTCGGGGGCTGTCATACCTATAAGGCATGTAAAACCTTATAAATAAATCTAACACTACATGATTTACCTTGAAGCCTGCCAGCAAACAGCTGAAGGCTCCCTTTAGTCCGGTGTCAACAGACTGAATGCTTTGTAGAATCCCACCCATAAGGGTGCGATGTTCATCGGCAATGGATGAGCTAGATAAAGCCTCCTCCATCATTGCACGCCACTCGGCCGCAGCCGTTCTGTCACAGGCGGCACTGGAGGCGACGTTGAAGACGCGGAGGATCGGAGGTCCGTGGAGTTGTCTCCGGAGGAAGCTCGGATGAATAACAACCCCCTCTCCACTCGTCGGGAGGGGATCAACCTCCTGGGTTTCGGTGACCGAGGCGTGAACCTCGGCCGGGACCTCTCAGTCTTCGATGGTCGACGTATGAACCTCGGTTCCTTGTTATATCACCATATTATTGCTATTTAATTTAATGCACCTATATACCTGGTAAAGGGCAGAAGGCTTGGCCTTTTGGCTGGGTGTTTTGTTTCGCTTTTGTCGCCTTAGTTTCGGCTATCGGTGTTAAGTTACATATTCAGCGCTCCTAACATGCTTGGGGTTGTTATGGGGATCCCTTGACTTTCGTTTTGGGATAAAACTCCTCTAACAAGGCCCAACATTGATACTATATTTGCCCAACATAATAATACTGATAATTAATTTGACACATAGGGAGTTAGTGCTACCAATGAGTAATTCAACATAATACAGGGAGGGCAAGTGCTGTTGGTGATGGTCCTAAACAGAGCACCGTGCGGGGCCAACCTGGGGCAACTCAGGAGATGTCTATGAGGCTACCGTATGCTTCGATTATCCATCGTGTTCTGAGAACGAGATACGCGGCTCCTATCGGGATTGTCGACATGTCGGGCGGCCTTGCAGGTTTTGTTTTAACTTTCTCGAGCGTCTTGTGCGAGGATTTCGAGGATACTTTGGGCTATCTCGAGGTTGAGGTTTTCCACTAAGAATCTGAGGAGATCACGGATTTTGCGGTCGAGGTTTTCGACGTAGCGTGTGGTAGTTTGTGATGGACTAGTTGGAGCCCCGTGCAGGGTTAAATCTTTTGGAAAGCCATGTCCGCGGTTATGTGGCAAATTTGGAAACTTTATTTAACATACGGTTCTAGATAACTTGAAGTAAACTTAATTAAAATACACCAACTGTGTGCGTAACCGTGACCTTCTCTTCTCGTGACTTCTGCATCCGAAAGAGGACACAGTGGGGTTATGTTTGACGTAAGTAGGTGTTCAGGATCATTCATTTGATCATCTTTAGTCTCGTTCGTTTATGCGTAGATCACCCCCCTCTTATTCTTGTACTCGTAAGTTAGCCACTCAAATAAATGCTTTGTTGCTTGTTGCAGCCTCACCACTTAACCATACCTCACCCATTAAGCTTTGCTAGTCTTGATACATTTGGAAATGAGATTGCTGAGTCCCTATGACTCGCAAATTACTGCAACAACAGTTGCAGGTACAGGTAAAGCAAGACTTTAACGTGAGCGCGATGATTGTGCTATTTGAAGTTTCTTCTTCTTCTTCATCATCAATCTAGGATGGGTTCCAGGCCGGCAACCTGGGATAGCAAGGATGGGCGTCATTTCTTTTATCGTTTGATTTCGTCCGTAGTCGGACTCTACTCTTCTATATGATGATTGAATATATTGTTGTAGTGTGTTGTTTACGCTGTAGCTTGTGACGAGTGTAAGACAATTCCATATACTCATCTCTTCTGTACATGTACTCGTAACCATATCCATTCTTGCAAACGGCGAGATGCACATCTATCCCTGTCGAGGCCCTCGTGCCAAAATAAGGATAGTATCGCATCTTGTGTGTTACACAGCCCGCCGACAAATGATGCAATATAGCACCAGGAGCCGCCAGCAAGAGCTTCATTGGAGCACCGAGCGCTGCACTACAACTTCGAGAGTGCCGGCGAGCTCCATTGGAGCACCGAGCGATGCAGCTTCGACAGCCGCTAACGCATCGTGAGCCACTAGCGAGAGATCCATTGCAGCACCGCCGCCGACAATCTCAACGGGGTCGCGGCGTCACTTGTGTTGCACTGAGAGTGCTTTCAAGCTCCATTGAAGCACCGAGCGCTGCACTGCAGCTTCAACAGCCGTCAGCAAGCACTGCAACACAACATCGGCGAGCAGCAGATGAGAGCTCAATTGCAGCATCGCCGACGTCGATCTCCATGAGTCCGCGACGCCGCTTGTGCAACCACATCGAAGACGTTGCATTGGCACGCTCTACAACACCGGGTGCTCCCCCTCAGCACCACCGACGCTGCACCGTCGTGCTCACAACAGCAGCAGCAGCGAGGTCAGCGTAGGGAGTTGCAGATCGCCGGTGCAAGGAGTTGCATGTTGATGCAGACACTACAGATCGTTGAACGCTGAAGTGCTGGATCGACATCTGGTGCTGCAAGATCCCCACAGACTGCTTCGACGAGGCCAGCAGCGAAGTGGAAGATGGGTCTTTGCGTGAGAGAGGTGGAGACGAAAAGAGGACAATGGAATCTCGTTGGGTACAAGAAAGATAAGAGCGGCTCGCCTAGCGCTAGGGGATAAGGCAGTGATGCATGGCCCCACGAGGACACGTGGCACGCGAGCGAGCCGAATGATTTCCTTCAGAAAAATCATAAATTTGGAGAATCTTTATGAATTTAATTTTTTTTAAATGTTTCTGAACTTGGAAAAAGTCCATGATTTTGTTAAAAACACTGATTTCAAGAATGTTCACAGAGTGAAAAAAATGTTTATAGATTTAAAAAAGTATGAATTTAAACAAATTGCGAGTTCAAAAAAGTTCATGAAATTTAAAATGAACAAAAAGCAAAAAATATATGAAATAACGTAAGAAAGGAAAATTTTGATCAGTTTACTAAATTCGTTGTAAACTACTAGAAGCTTCCTAGAAGCGGCAACACAGTGGCGAAGCTGCTGCAAGGCTACATTTTTTTAGGGTACTGCAAGGCTGCATGGCCATGGCCCGCTCAGGTTTATAGCATTTACCTCTAATACAGTCAACGCATGGGCCTAAAAAAGTCAGTTATGAGCATCCTTCTGCACGGTGGCCCGTCCAATTGTTTGCTGCAAGCTCCGCCACTGCGGCCACTGCACAAAAACTAGGAACATTCCAAGGCGGGCCGGCCTAGTTGGTTTTGTACGAGCTTTTTTAACTTTTAGATTTAGAATAAGCTGTTTGTTACCTACCATATTATAAATTTTTAATAAAATTATTTTTAAAAGACTACTAATTAAGTTTTAATTGACAGACTTCTTCCGTGCAATGTAATTGACGGACTTGTAAAACAATAAATTTGGTTGGTTTCTAAAATGGAGAAATCAGCCGCGTCGTTCGCACGCCACGCGTCATGGAGCCACACACCCACGTTATTCGTTATCTTTAGCGTCAACGCGAATCATTCGTTTTCTTCCCAACTCGAGCGAGATCTCTTTCTGCTTCTTCTCCCACCTCTGTCTCTACACAGGTACCACATGTCTACCTGATCGCCATTATCCCTCGTTAGAGCAGCCCACAGGGAGGCTTTGCAGTACCCGACGGCGGCCTACCACACTGAATCAGCCGGTGACCAGCAGCAACCGTGTCGACTTGCAGCTCCCGTACCGGCCTCGCTGTTGCCGTTGTTGTAGAGAGCAACGATGTAGCGTCGTTGGTGCGCACAAGAGCGCATGTTGTTGCAGGAGAGGGCCGTGCCCAAGGTGCTTTTTTCCTTGCAGCGAGTGAGCAGTTCGAGCAGGGTGGCGCAACCAAGACGTCGATTTTGCCTCTCTGTGCTACAGACGGCGATGGAGCACCGCCGGGGCCAAGGCTACATGAAGATCGACGGAGCTGCAATGAAGCTCCGGCGGTGCTGCGGTGGAGCTTCGTCGTGCCGCCGGGGATACAATGAAGTGTCACCCGCGGCTGCAATGTGTTAGAATAAATCCGAGGTACGCGGTCGATCCACCTAGGAACAAGTAATCACAACACGATGACGACACCGAGATTTGTTAACGATGTTCGGCGAACTCGCCTACTCCCCGGGGCAATGACTACAGGCGCTCCTCCCCGAGATACCGCAACACCGGCCACCCGGGCGTCGGCACAAGCCGCCGGCTCCCCCTTGCGAGCCTGTCGCTATCTAGTCGTCATAGGTTACAACGTGGGGTGCCTCCTAATATATAAGAGGCCAAGGGTACGACGTGTCCGACTACAACACTACATGTATCCTACCCACACTACAACACCAAGTCCATATGTAACCCAACTCGTACATCAATATTCAACACAACTCTAACAAACTCCACCTTGGCGAATATTTTCACCACTTGTCCATGCATCAAACTTCCATGTACTCCGGACTTGTGTTGTTTTCTTTCTAGCTTACCGAGACCTACCCGACGAGTCTGCCCCAGACTCGCCGTCTCCGTGGGAACCTGCTGCTACTCCTGCAACTCCAGTCTCCGTGACTCCACCTGCAATAGTGCTTCCTTGCAACTTGTAAAGATGCGAAGCCGTCCTCGCTTCAATCATTACGGTCACCTCATCTTTCATGATTTTCATAGTCTTCTTATCCCGATCACAACGGAATACCATACCACCATCGTGAAGAACTCCAAGCGAAATTAGATTTCTCCTTAGCCCCGGCACATGCCTGACTCCCCGAAGCATCCGCTCAACTCTGTCAAACATCTTGATTTTGATGTCACCTACTCCAGCAACACGATAACCAGTGTCATCGTCCATATAGGCTAAACCAAAATCACCAGACTTGTATGAAGAGAACCACTCCTTGTTGGGTGTCCCATGAAAAGAGCAAGCTGAATCCAACATCCACGCTTCACTTTTGGTTGACCGCTTGTCTGATACTACAAGGGCATCACTACTGCTATCTGAGTCATCACCATGAATTGCCATGTTAGCACTTGACCCACCATTGAGCTCTGGACAGTCCTTTTTAATATGCCCCCTCTGCTTACACTTGTGACACTGTATTTTCTTTCTCTTTTTCTTGTTCTTCCCTCCCTCATATCCCTTCCGCCACTCTTCACCCTTGACTAGCAAACCTTCACCATGAGAGACTTCCACCGCATTCTTCTTTCTCATATGATAAGATAGCAAGGCTGCAGTAATATCCTCATTCTTGACGGTCTCCTTGTCGTGCGTCAAAGTAGTGATCAAATGGTCATAGGATGATGGCAATGAACACAGAAGCAGAATTGCCCTATCCTCGTCGTCAATCGTCGCACCCAAGCGTGCTAGATCCGTCACGACTTGATTAAAGGCGTCCATATACTCCACAAGATTCGACCCCTCCTGCATCTTCATCCCATACAACTTTTGCTTCAAATATACCTTGGTCGTCGCAGTCTTGGACATAAATTGACTCTCCAGCTTCTCCCAGATCTTCTTCGACGAATTCTCATCCATCACATGATAAATAACCTGGTCCGACAGACACAACGTATAGTTTCGGCTGTCCTCAACTGTAACTCCTCCCAGTCCTCAGCCTCCATCTTAGCTGGCTTGGCTTCCTGCAACAACGCCTTCAAACATCCTTGTTGTGCCAACAAATCTTTCATCCTTGTCTGCCATAACCCAAAGCTTTCAGTCCCGTCGAACTTCTCCACCTCAAACCTGGTACCCATTGGCGCCATGATTCTTTGTATGGCTGATTGTGTGAAAAAAATACCCGAGTTATCCCCGCGATGCCGAAGTACACTAGCAAAACCCACGTGGTCTCGCCTCCGTGCACTAGTAGCAATCCATCAAAATAAATTGGCGTTCCACGTGATCTACTCGTAAGCACAAATCTAGACGCTTGATGCTAATTGCTTTGCTAAAGCCTGATGTTTTCCGATGTACTACTACGTATCAATGGACTTTTTCCTTTTTGCCAATTGATCTACTATGCGTCTCGTCCAGCCGCCACTGCTTTTAACTTGCATGCGTACAGGTGTTGCTGTCCGGCTCGAACACGAGTTTAAAACAAATCCCGAACGGTGGTGTCCTGGCTGTACACGAATTGTCCTGGAACTCTGTCCCCTTTTTCTTTCAAAACAAATCCCGAAGGATGGTGTTCTGGCTGTACACGAGTACACGACCCTGATCTTCGCGCCACCTAGGAACAAGTAATCACAACACGATGACGACATCGATATTTGTTAACGAGGTTCGACGAACTCGTCTACTCTTCGGGGCAATGATTACGGACGCTCCTCCCGGAGATACCGCAACACCGACCACCCGGGCGCCGGCACAAGCCGCCGGGTCCCCCTTGCGAGCCTGTCGCTATCTAGTTGTCATAGGTTACAACGTGGGGTGCCTCCTCATATATATATATATATATATATATATATATATATATATATATATATAGAGAGAGAGAGAGAGAGAGAGAGAGAGAGAGAAGGAGGCTAAACCTCCGGCCTCTGCATGAATCGATGCATGCAGCCATCTTATTAATTATTCCACAAAGGTCTAACAAAAATATACATCAATCCATCCAAAGCCACCACTCATACCTACAAACTCGATAATGTGGTGTGCTCTCCCTCCACATATCTAAGACCGGTGTTGTTTCCAATCCATCCACATAACGTATCGGGAACAATAGTCGGTGCAGCACACGTAAAACGCACACCTCACGCACACGTTTTACCAGCCGCCATCATCCTCGAACCACTGACCCATCTTCAGGAAAGAGATCCGCATCATCCTTGCCAGGCCAATCATCCGTCGACGCCACCACGACGCCCAACGGCGCCACCACCCTGTGCTCATCCGTCCAGATGCGAAGACTCCGGGAGATCTGTAGTGCGTAGCACCTGCCAACCAGGCATGACTCATCGTAGCACCTGTCGGCCAGGCATAACTTGACAGCTCCACCGAAATTCCGTGCAAGAAGAAGCCTCTCCATCTCCTGCCTCAGTCTGCCAGCGCTGCTCCACAAACGATGCTCCCAAGAGAGAAACGGCACCGCAGTACCGCCATCGTCCGATCTGGAAGACCGGATCCTAGGGTTTCCCCCGAAGCAGTGCCCACCACCAGAAACCAATCAGGACCCACACAGTGCCCACCACCAGTCAGCCCTCAAGGCGACACCTTCAGGAAGGTCACGACGTCGAGGACGCCGCCGCCGCCCACCGGAGTTAGGGTTTTCACCCAAAAGGCAAGGAAGGGGAGCAGAGGAGCAGATGTATACCCACGTCTCCAAAAAGAATAACGGCGCCCTTGAGCGTCGTCGTCGGCGCGGTCGGCCTGGGCCAACCAAGGGGTTTCCCCCAATCCGAATCTCCTCCACCGGCTTCACCCGCAGGAAGGGCCCCGGCAACCACGCCGGCACCGCCAAGAACCCGCAGGAGAGAGGCCCATAGATCAGGACCTGGGGGCGCAGGTGGCGGTGCGGGCATGTAACGACCAAGATGCGGTCCTTTCCGATCTGGGGGTCGAGGCCCCCGAATAGAAAAGAAGCGCATCTAAGCGTTTCGCAAGCAAGTAACATAACACAAATAATAATACAAGTAGACAATTCGGGATTCAACTGTCTTCTTGTTAATAACTCAGAGTACATCACAGATACAATCAAGGTAGTTCCGCTACGGACTACAAAACATGGAAATGCTATGCTACCCTGCCTGCAGGCCCACGATCACGACCACGCCTCAGTCCTCTGGATAGTTCACGTAGAGGCGGTCTGTCTCCTCGTCGTACTGCCACGCCAGCTGGGTGCCGTCGGGATCATCTGTCTCTGGGGTACCTGTACCTGCTGGGAGTTTCGGAGGAATCCGTGAGCCACGGGGACTCAGTAATCTAAGACCTTGGTGCCAGAACTAGTCATGTTATTGGGTAGGGTAAGGGTGGAGTGTATCAGGCTGCAGCAACCTATGCTTGATTAAGTGGCTAACTTACGCAAAGTGGAAGTGAAGGTGGTCTACGCTAGCGGTCGGGCTTACTTGATCACTAAGTGATCCTGAACACCTACCTATGGCATTCATAACCCCACCGTGTTCCTGATCGAAGAGAGATCTTCGAAGGGACAGTCACGGCTACGCACACAGTTGGCAATTTTATTAGCTTATGTTTAAGTTCTCTAATACCGGATGTTAACAAAATATTCCAAGTTGCCACATAACCGCGGACACGGCTTTCCGAAAGATTAAACCCTGCAGGGGTGCTCCAACTAGTCCATCACAAACGAACACAGGCCGCAAAGGCATCCTTTATCACGAATCTCGTGATCTCGTCGGATTCCTTAGAGGAAAACCTCAACTCTGGGGAAAACCAAAGCTTCACTGCGATTCCTATACGCAAGATATACCGCTAAGGTAAGACAAGGCTAGCAGGACCTCCCATCGTGTCGACGACCCTGATAAGAGCCGCGTATCTCAGTCTCAGGACACGACGGATGAGCTAGACGTCGGGATGGCTAAACCTATGGGTGACCAGTGGGGCCCCGGACATCGCTCATGTGGGACAAACACTCATGAGGAGCACTGGCCCGGGTTGTTGATTAAATTCCTCGGGGTAGCTATTCCCTATGCAGATTATTATGTGATTAGCAGATTAAAACCAAAGTTGGGTCCTGCCGGACAAGCCTTAGCACTACGCGATTTATCAAGGGGGTCCCCATAACAACCCCGAACGTGTTAGGAGCGATCATTATGGAATCAAACACCGCTAACCGGTAACTAAGGCGACAATAACGGAACAAAGCACCCGGCAAAAGTCTAGGCCTCCCGTCATTTACCAAGTATATAGGTGCATTAATTAAATAACAGAATTTAAGATAATGACATCAAGCTCATGTTATCACATGAGGCAAAGCACCTCCAACTAGCAATGCTAACATTAGTAGCTGAGCAAGCCTACTTAGCCATAAAACTTTTGCTAGGAAGGGGAACGGTGTTTGGGCTCATGGCATTTCAAGAGGCAATTTAATTCAGTGGTAGGCAGCGAGCTATATGACATGGAAACGAAACTACATAACAAGTCTAGAGATGGAATCAAGGTCATATCATCTTGCCTGTGATATCCTCAGCTTGGAATGGTTCTGGTTCGTCCTGCACGTACTCTCCTGACTCCACGTATTCGTTCTCCGATCCCGGTGCTACCCAACATAAGAATAACAGCCAATGAACAGCATCACCACAAGATGCAACAATCACATGATGCATGAGAAGAAAATTGAGCATGCACCACTATTTCTATCACTAGCACAATCAAAATAAACTACTGCAAGTTTATGGACAGTACTGTGCACTAAGCTATTTTGACATGCATGAGAATGACATGAACAAATGCGTCTCGTGAAAACGGTGCAAAACCATTTAAAGAACATTGCAAACGGAGCTACGGATCAACGGGAATCAACGAAACAAGATATGAAGCTCTACGTGGAAGAATCAACACCACACTCGCAATTGGCACAAATCTGGTATTCCCAGGTTGCCAAGACATAAAACAAGCCATCATGGATGGAATGGAGCAAGGAAGAACACCACAACATCATCTAAGCACACACATTGATCAAAATGACTATACTACATAATCTGCCACAATCTGCATCTTAGCTCTTTGGGAGCTACATGCAACCTAGCTAGAGGCCTCCAAACATGACAAATAATATGTGTGGCTGTTGCCCACCAAGAACACTACAAGAACCAGCAAAAATCACAGCAAAAGGAATTAAACTCTAGAAGATACAAGGCCACAAACTTTCCATAAAAAAATCAGATCTCAAGGACTTAGTGAAAATTCATGCACGTGAGTTTCTGTCTCTGTTCTGAAGCTTTTTGGCAGCAATCAAAACACAACGTACTGGACTCCACATTATTTGAAATTTGACAGTAAGCTTCACAAACATACCAGGTTCAAAATCCTAGCACTGAACTAAGGCTAGTTCTCAACAGAATGACCAGCACATCCTCATCTATAAGAGAAGAAAATGTTTCCAGAATCCCAGACTTGGTGAAATTTCAGATTTCACTAATCTGGAATTTCTCAGCCACATGCCCACTTTGTCTAGGCATAGTTTGCACACACATTACACCAAGTGATAATTGACACCACTAAAGTGTAGAGCAAAACCCCTACTACTATCACACAAAAACTCATGCCCTTGGACTCCACCTATTCCATGGAATCAAGGATCAAACTTGCAACAAATCTGAATATGTCAACTCCATAAAGTATCCTAATGGAAAACAAACTTCACCACGGGATTCCTTGGGTGATTCTACCCCAAAACCATCTATAATATGGGGACACTTACTTGGAACAAGTGACCACAAATTAAGGGAGAGTAAACTACTCCAAATCATGACTAGGGAATGGGCATCATTTCATGTAGTTCCTACTAAGACCACAACTACAAAGGTGGTGTTCATGTTCACAATGACAAAGTGACATGGGGGTTTGAACCCCATGTTTGTGTCATATACATCAACAACACAAATACTTCTCACAAGTCACCCCCACACACAACATGCCATCTCTCATATTAAACATGAGGAGGTGCACAACTTGCAAAGGTGGGAAGGTCCACACACACACATATGTCAAGCACAACATATAGCTAGTCCTACCCATGCTAGGTAGAACATACACTAACTACACTCACATCATGATTCCAACACCCACACACCCAAGCTTGCTCATGTGCACATCAAGGCACATCATGCCTTGGCATGTGTGATGCTCACACGCCCATCAATCACACTAGCACCACATGGTGCAAGAGCCCAACACCAAGCACAAGGGAAACACACTCACATCATAACTATTCTAGTGCAAACCACAAGCTAATACACACACATCATGGTGTAGCTCAAACCTACACTCATGCTCACATGGGTGTGTATGCATAAGTGTGTGGGGAGACACACACACATGCACAAAACTACTACCACCAAAGCTTAAACTCAAGGGCTTGTGCAATTGCACAAGCATGTGTGTAGGGTCACACACACACGTGCACACACTCTCACCCTCAAGCACTCACTCTCACACACATAAATCTACCATCTACCCTAACACACATGAACACTACATACATGCTCGCTCTCACACCTCTATCAAACAACAGGAAAAAATAATATGAGGGCACTTGTAACCCATTGATCTAGGCACAAGTGTAGCAAACAAAGCAAGGGAAAACAAAAATTAGAAAGAAGGAAAAAAAATGAGGTCTCTCTGGGATTCGAACCCCAGAGCCCCTGGTGCAACACCCCACACACAACCACTGCGCTACTGCTACTGCCGTTGACAAGGAGAAGGAAAAGCGCAGGGTAAGGCTTCCCTGAAGACCACTATACCAAAAAAACAAACAACCAAAAGACAGTGCCGAGGGGGGACTCGAACCCACGCCCTCCTCATCAGGCACACGCACCACTACCACTACGCTACGACTCGACGACTGACATAAGCGCGTGATAAAAAAAAGGGCCTTCCTCCTGCCTATCTGCTACTCTGAACTTCCTGCTCGCCAGAGACAGAGAACGTACGCGGGGCAGACTGCCCACGCCCAATGTCGATGAGGGGAACGCCCTGGCCGTGGCGCTGCTAGCACGAGGAGGGATGCGGCCCTCCTCCGCGCAACACACCCACACACAAAAGCTCATGCATCTACTACCACGTCAACCTGCTACTGCTGCTGCTCAAGCACCGAGAACTCCCACGCCCTCGTCGGATCCGGGCTGACCACGGAGGAGGAAGGAAGGGGGAGGACGACCTCACCTAGAGAAGGAAGGAACAAAGGCCACCCGATCAAAGGAGTAGCCATAGGGGAAGAAGTCGCCGGCGGTTCCTGCTGCTGACGGGGTAGAGGAAGACGACGGTGCTCCGAGGCCGAGGTGATGACGCGCTGCTGGCCATCGCTATGGTTGCCCCTCGTCCTCAACGCTGGTGGGAATGGGTCGCGGGGAGTCTCCTCGAGCTCCTGGACATGGCCGCCGGCGCTGCTGGACGGAGAAGGCGGGGTAGACGGCGGCGAGGGGTTCTCTCTCTCTGCTCCTACTCTACAGAAAACTTACCAGGGAGAGGGAGGAGAAAAGGAGGGAGGTGGCGGCGGCACTGGAGGAAGGAGGGGGAACCCTAGGGAAGGAGGAAGGTTCCCTCCATCTTATATCACCTCGGGGGAGGCGCTCGAGCCACAGGATCGAGGCCATGGAGAATCGGTGGAGGAGGTGGAGTCGTACACCGTGACGTAGACGGAGGAGGAAGAGGGACGCGGGATGGGCTGCGCTGCGCGCTGGAGGGGAGAGATGGGCCTCTCTGGTGGGAGGAAGCCCACCAGAGCGCATCATAGAGAAAAAAACAACTCTGCCTATTTCCTATTTAACTAAAGCACAGAGAAAAGAAAAAAACCCACAGGTCTAACTACTGAATATTAAATCAAAACAAAAATGCCCCTGGATCTGAAAATACATGAGTTATTTAAATAAAATGCAAAAGGAATTTTTATGGGGCAATTAAATAAATACAAAACAACAATTATAATAGTTGTTTTGTGGTTTATTGCACCTTTAGAACACCTAACAAAACACCAAATCATGCACAACAATATACCCACAATATTCAGCAAGCAGAGGACATTTTAAAACCAGGTAAAGAGCAAGTGAAAATTTGAGCTTGGGAATAAAAGAGAGAAAAGGTTTGAAACTAACAAGGGGGGTTTGAAAATAATGTCAAGCACCACTCTCCACCACTTCACACCACATCCTCACATGTGCATCAACACATGAAATCACAAGATCACTAAATCACACCTAGCAAGATCACATGCACTCATAACATGACATAGAATCATAAGGTATGGCAAGGATGGTATGGCATGGATGCATGCATGCAAAATAAGAACACAAGGTAACACATGAAATCACACATGCATAGATAGCTCTCATGACAATGTCAAGGTGGTCCCACATGGAAGGTTACAAAAAGGGAAAGCTTCTCACTTGGGGCACTACAAATTCTCCCACACTACAAAGAAGATCTCGCCCTCGAGATCTAAGACTGAAAGAAATCGGGAAATTCGGAACGGAGGTGATCCTCGCGTTCCCACGTAGCCTCTTTATCGGAATGGTGTGACCACTGCACTTTGAGAAACTTGACAGTCTTGTTACGGGTCTTGCGCTCAGTCGCCTCGAGAACCACAACTGGATGCTCACGATAAGAATGGTCAAGCTGAAGGTCGATATCTTGAAGATGCATAGTGCGCTTGGGGGTCTTGAAACACCTCTGGAGCTGAGAAACATGGAACACATCATGGACATTTGCAAAGGTTGACGGAAGCTCGAGCTGGTACGCAAGGTCGCCCCTTTCTCCAACCACTCTGAACGGACCAACGAAACGAGGCGCAAGCTTGCCTTTGATGCCAAAACGTTGCATGCCCTTCATAGGCGACACCTTGAGATAGACGAAATCATCAAGCTCATACGACATGTCACGGTGCTTGCTATCGTAATAGCTCTTCTGACGGGACTGCGCTGCTCTGAGGTTGTCGCGAATGATCCGACACATCTCCTCAGCTTCTTCTATCTTATCATTGCCAAGGATCTGACGCTCGCCTGTCTGGGACCAGTTGAGCGGAGTACGACACTTCCTGCCATAGAGAATTTCAAATGAAGCCTTGCCAGAACTAGCTTGATAACTATTGTTATACGAGAACTCCGCGAAAGGCAGACAATCCTCCCACTTCATGCCAAAAGAGATAACACAGGCTTTCAGCATATCCTCAAGAACTTGATTCACTCTCTCCACTTGACCACTAGTCTGAGGATGGAACGCTGTGCTGAAGCGGATCTTCGTGCCCATAGCAGACTGAAAGGAGTCCCAGAACTTGGAAGTGAAGATACTTCCGCGATATGAAGAGATCATCATAGGTACACCGTGCAAAGAGACAATCCTGGAGGTGTACAACTCTGCCAGCTGAGCTGCTGAAATGGACTCCTTGACTGGAAGGAAATGCGCTACTTTACTCAATTTGTCGATGACGACGAACATAACATCATTGCCCTTCTTGGACATCGGAAACCCGGTGACGAAGTCCATCCCAATGTGATCAAACTTCCACTCGGGAATCGGCAAAGGCTGCAAGAGGCCCGCTGGTCTTTGATGTTCTGCTTTCACCCTTCGACATACATCACACTCGTTTACGAATTGTGCAATTTCACGTTTCATACGAGTCCACCAGAAAGTCTGCTTCAAGTCATGGTACATTTTGGAACTTCCAGGATGAATAGAGAGCAGAGAGTTATGAGCTTCTTCCATGATCACCTTCCTGAGATCACCTTTCGGGACGACAAGGCGGTCCTCGAAAAACAATGTGTCCCTGGCATCAACAGTGAAACACTTATACTTGGGAAGACTCTTTCCCACGCCAATCTTGACCTTCTTCACCATAGAGTCAAGTAGCTGAGCTGCTCTGACCTGATCTTCCAAGGTAGGAGAGATCTGAAGGTTCGCAAGAAAACCTTGAGGAACCAGCTGAAGATTGAGCTTCCTGAAAGACTCAGAAAGACCCGGCTGGAAAGGTTGCAGAATCAGACTGTTGCAATATGCCTTCCTGCTCAATGCATCTGCCACAACATTTGCCTTGCCTGGCGTGTACTCAACACTCGGATTAAAATCCTGGAGCATCTCCACCCAACGTGTTTGCCGAAGATTCAAGTTAGGCTGAGTGAAGATGTACTTGAGGCTCTTGTGATCGGTGAAAACTTCAACCTTACGTTCCAACAAGAGATGTCTCCAAGTCATCAAGGCATGCACAACAGCTGCTAGCTCGAGATCGTGCACAGGATAGTTCTTCTCCGCAGGCTTCAGCTGCCTGGAGGTATAAGCAACCACCTTCCTATCTTGCATCAAGACTGCACCGAGACCCTGGAGGGAAGCATCGCAAAAGACCTGGTACGGCTTGGAATCATCCGGAGGGGCCAATACCGGAGTGGAGATAAGCTTCTCTTTGAGTGTATCGAAAGCCAGTTGACACTCTGGAGACCAAACATACTTGACACCCTTCTGAAGAAGACTAGAGAGCGGCTTGGCGATTTTGGAGAAGTTCTCAACGAATCTTCTGCAATATCCGGCAAGACCGAGAAAGCTTCGAAGCTGCTTCACATTCTGCGGAGGTTCCCATTCAACAATGGCTTGAACCTTGGACGGGTCAACCTTAATGCCCTCGGCAGAGATAATATGCCCAAGATAAACCACTTCTTTCAACCAGAACTCGCACTTGGAAAACTTGGCATACAGCTTGTATTCTCTCAGTTTATCAAGCACCAACCTTAGATGTTTCTCATGTTCTTCCTCATTCTCAGAAAAGACCAGAATGTCGTCGAGATAGAGCAAGACAAATTCATTCTTGTATGGTGAGAAAATATAGTTCATCAGTCGACAAAAAGTCGGAGGAGCATTAGCCAGACCAAAAGACATGACCGTATAATCATACGAGCCAAAACTAGTCCTGAATGCCGTCTTCGGAATGTCTTCCTCGCGAATGCGAATCTGATGATAGCCCATTCTGAGATCAAGCTTGGAGAATATTTTAGCACCTTCCAACTGTTCGAACAACTCATTTATGTTCGGAAGTGGATATTTGTTCTTGATTGTCTTCTTGTTAAATGGGCGGTAATCGACACACAACCGGTCCGAACCATCCTTCTTCTTGACAAATAGAACACCACATCCCCACGGAGACGAGCTTGGTCTGATCAAACCCAAACGCTCCTGCTCATCGAGTTGCCTCTTGAGTTCCTTCAACTCTTCTGGACCCAGCTTGTACGGCCGTTTGCACACTGGCTCTGTGCGTGGCACAAGCTCAATGACGAACTCAACTTCACGGTGCGGAGGCATGCCTGGTAGCTCTTCCGGAAACACATCTTGATATTCGCAGACTACTGGAACTTGCTCAATAGGATTTATCTCACCCTTTTCATTCAAGGAGAACAAGCGGATTGTATCATCGCGCACTGCGAATATAATCACATCCTCCGAAGAGTGGGTAAGCTTGACTTCTTTAGCTTCACAATCAATTGATGCCTTGTTCATGGCCAACCAGTCCATACCAAGGATCAAATCAATGTCGGACTTGCCCAAGACATACGGAGAGGCCAGAAAAGAATAATTGCCCATCCTGATAGAAACATCGGGAGCAGGGGTACTAGCATGCATGAACTTGCCTGGTGAAACTACTGACAATGGACGAGGAAGCTCTTCAACAGGAACATTATGCTTGGATGCAAATGGAATGGAGAGGAACGAATGCGAAGCACCAGAATCAAATAACACTTTAGCAGGACTATCATTGACAAGGAGGTTACCCATGATCACATGAGAGGAGTTGTATGCTTCAGCTGCATTCACCATGTTGACTCGAGCTGATCTGGGGTTGAATTTTACAAGAGCGTTGCTTGGAGGTTTGCTTGGAGGAGGAGGCGGCAGACGGAGCTGAGAAGTACATTTGTTGGCATAGTGACCCTTCTGCCCACATTTGTGACAAATGACATCTGCTGGCTGCCGGAACTGAGACTGAGGAGGCCCTTGCTTCTGATGCTGGTATCTCTGCTGGAAGCCAGGGTTGGGTGGGTGGGAAGAACCATGTCCACCTAAGTGCTTCAGCTGCTGTGAGTGCCGAGGAGGAGGAGGAGAAACCCAAAACTTCTGTTGCTTCTGAACCACCTGAGTCGAGGAAAAGCTGGAATCTCTGAAGCGCTTCTTGGAGTTCTCCACCCTGAGCAAGGCTGCCTCTGCTCTAAGAGCTAAGTTGTAGAACTTGTCAAACTCCTCAGGATCGTGCAAAGAAAGCGCTAACTGCAAATCCTCCTTTAAGCCACCCCTGAACTGATAAATCTTGCTCTTCTGATCTGGAACATCCTGCAACGCGTAACGGGCCACCTCGTGGAACTCGACATTGTACTTGTACACAGAATTGCCGCCCTGCTTCAAACGCCTGAACTTCTCACGCACCTCCTCAACAAAGCTGGAAGGGATGTAGTGGGACCTGAAGTCACGACAAAACTCGTCCCAAGACATCATCCTGCCACCTCTGGAGTCCTTAAGTTGCTGCCACCAAATAGAAGCCTGCCCCTTCAACTGAAACGTTGCAAACTTGACATAGTCCTCCGGACGCACATTGCTACACTCAAAATGCTTGTTCATATCACGGATCCAATCTTCCGCATCAAACGGCTAGTCGCAAGAAGTGAACGTCTTAGGCTGGTTTGACAGGAACTGACTCAGATTGGCGAAGTGATTGCCACCCTGCTGATGATTGGCTCTCTCCTGGATCAACTGCAACAGCATCTGAGTGTTTGCATTAGTAGTTGCCATCATCGCCTGCCAGGCCTCTGCAGGAGGAGGCGGCGGCGGAGGAGGAGGAGGAGGTGGAGGCGGCATATCCTCACGCGTTGGGGTCTGACGAGTCGGTGGAGCCATCCTGAAGACGGACAGCATATTAGTCCACAGAATAATTGAAGATATTGCTGAATCAAAAGACAGAATATCTGAACAGAATTTAGCATTGCGCTCGAACAACATAGCAAGAGTGCATCCTCAAAGTAACAGACGACAAAATTCCGATAAGGACCACTGCAAACAAGTGTAAGCTAGAACTTCTCGGAACAAACATATGATCGAGATTTCCCAAACCTCAATCAAGCATCTGTAGGAAGATATCCCTATAAGATACTACTAGATATCCCACCTATGAATTCCCGAAACAACTGGTCATGCAATCAGGTACACGGATACAAGGAGTATTTCACACAACCCCTAAACTAACCCGTCACCTGTATCACATCCTTCAACACACAACCAACATCTCGGACCTTCATCTACAACAGGTCCTCGTGATCACAACGATACCAAGTGTGGTAATACCCCCGAACAATCTACACCAGTACTGGGGACATCGGGATTATCTCACCACTACCCGTATTGAAGCAATAACGAACACCCTCCGTTCTTAGATACTCAGAAATCTGAATGATGGCGATGTGCGCGATAATCCCTGGAGCTCCACTCCCCTGATACTTAGAGCAGATAGGAGGCACCAGGACATGATTCCGTCACATCGAAATCATATAGATTTCACAAATACCCGCGTGATCCTAAAAAAAATTTGAGCGAGAAAAGGAGTAGAGTTAAAGATATCCTAAGACGGGAACCTCACCAGAGTAAAGAAGAGGAGAAAAAGAATCCTACTCTCCGATATAACTAAGACTCAAAACATTTTCTAGACTCGACTCGGCCAAGTACGATCACACAAAGGCTCCTATGGTCGTAAGGCTCTGATTACCAACTTGTAACGACCAAGATGCGGTCCTTTCCGATCTGGGGGTCGAGGCCCCCGAATAGGAAAGAAGCGCATCTAAGCATTTCGCAAGCAAGTAACATAACACAAATAATAATACAAGTAGACAATTCGGGATTCAACTGTCTTCTTGTTAATAACTCAGAGTACATCACAGATACAATCAAGGTAGTTCCGCTACGGACTACAAAACATGGAAATGCTATGCTACCCTACCTACAGGCCCACGATCACGACCACGCCTCAGTCCTCTTGATAGTTCACGTAGAGGCGGTCTGTCTCCTCGTCGTACTGCCACGCCAGCTGGGTGCCGTCGGGATCATCTGTCTCTGGGGTACCTGTACCTGCTGGGAGTTTCGGAGGAATCCGTGAGCCACGGGGACTCAGCAATCTAAGACCTTGGTGCCAGAACTAGTCATGTTATTGGGTAGGGTAAGGGTGGAGTGTATCAGGCTGCAGCAACCTATGCTTGATTAAGTGGCTAACTTACGCAAAGTGGAAGTGAAGGTGGTCTACGCTAGCGGTCGGGCTTACTTGATCACTAAGTGATCCTGAACACCTACCTACGACATTCATAACCCCACCGTGTTCCCGATCGAAGAGAGATCTTCGAAGGGACAGTCACGGCTACGCACACAGTTGGCAATTTTATTAGCTTATGTTTAAGTTCTCTAATACCGGATGTTAACAAAATATTCCAAGTTGCCACGTAACCGCGGACACGGCTTTCCGAAAGATTAAACCCTGCAGGGGTGCTCCAACTAGTCCATCACAAAGGAACACAGGCCGCAAAGGCATCCTCTATCACGAATCTCGTGATCTCGTCGGATTACTTAGAGGAAAACCTCAACTCTGGGGAAACCAAAGCTTCACTGGGATTCCTATACGCAAGATATACCGCTAAGGTAAGACAAGGCTAGCAGGACCTCTCGTCGTGTCGACGACCCTGATAAGAGCCGCGTATCTCAGTCTCAGGACACGACGGATGAGCTAGATGTCGGGATGGCTAAACCTCTGGGTGACAAGTGGGGCCCCGGACATCGCTCATGTGGGACCAACACTCATGAGGAGCACTGGCCCGGGTTGTTGATTAAATTCCTCGGGGTAGCTATTCCCTATGCAGATTATTATGTGATTAGCAGATTAAAACCAAAGTTGGGTCCTGCCGGACAAGCCTTAGCACTACGCGATTTATCAAGGGGGTCCCCATAACAACCCCGAACGTGTTAGGAGCGATCATTATGGAATCAAACACCGGTAACCGGTAACTAAGGCGACAATAACGGAACAAAGCACCCGGCAAAAGGCTAGGCCTCCCGTCATTTACCAAGTATATAGGTGCATTAATTAAATAACAGAATTTAAGATAATGATATCAAGCTCATGTTATCACATGAGGCAAAGCACCTGCAACTAGCAATGCTAACATTAGTAGAGCAAGCCTACTTAGCCATACAAGTTTTGCTAGGAAGGGGAACGGTGTTTGGGCTCATGGCATTTCAAGAGGCAATTTAATTCAGTGGTAGGCAGCGAGCAATATGACATGGAAACGAAACTAACATAACAAGTCTAGAGATGGAATCAAGGTCATATCATCTTGCCTGTGATATCCTCAGCTTGGAATGGTTCTGGTTCGTCCTGCACGTACTCTCCTGACTCCACGTATTCGTTCTCCGATCCCGGTGCTACCCAACATAAGAATAATAACCAATGAACAGCAGCACCACAAGATGCAACAATCACATGATGCATGAGAAGAAAATTGAGCATGCACCACTATTTCTATCACTAGCACAATCAAAATAAACTACTGCAAGTTTCTGGACAGTACTGTACACTAAGCTATTTTGACATGCATGAGAATGACATGAACAAATTCGGCTCGTGAAAATGGTGCAAAACCATTTAAAGAACATTGCAAACGGAGCTACGGATCAACGGGAATCAACGAAACAAGATATGAAGCTCTACGTGGAAGAATCAACACCACACTCGCAATTGGCACAAATCTGGTATTCCCAGGTTGCCAACACATAAAAAAAGCCATCATGGATGGAATGGAGCAAGGAAGAACACCACAACATCATCTAAGCACACACATTGATCAAAATGACTATACTACATAATCTGCCACAATCTGCATCTTAGCTCTTTGGGAGCTACATGCAACCTAGCTACAGGCCTCCAAACATGACAAATAATATGTGTGGCTGTTGCCCACCAAGAACACTACAAGCACCAGCAAGAATCACAACAAAAGGAATTAAACTCTAAAAGATACAAGGCCACAAGCTTTCCCAAAACCATCAGATCTCAGGGACTTAGTGAAAATTTATGCACCTGAGTTTCTGTCTCTGTTCTGAAGCTTTTTGGCAGCAATCAAAACACAACCTACTGGACTCCAAATGATTTTAAATTTGACAGGATGCTTCACAAACATACCAGGTTCAAAATACTAGCACTAAACTAAGGCTAGTTCTCAATAGAATGACCAGCACATCCTCATCTATAAGAGAAGAAAATGTTTCCAGAATCCCAGACTTAGTGAAATTTTTGATTTCACTAATCTGGAATTTCTCAGCCACATGCCCACTTTGTCTAGGCATAGTTTGCACACACATTACACCAAGTGATAATTGACACCACTAAAGTGTAGAGCAAAACCCCTACTACTATCACACAAAAACTCATGCCCTTGGGCTCCACCTATTCCATGGAATCAAGGATCAAACTTGCAACAAATATGAATATGTCAACTCCATAAAGTATCCTAATGGCAAAACAAACTTCACCACTGGATTACTTGGGAGATTCTACCCCAAAACCATCTATAATATGGGGACACTTACTTGGAACAAGTGACCACAAATTAAGGGAGAGTAAACTACTCCAAATCATGCCTAGGGAACGGGCATCATTTCATGTAGTTCCTACTAAGACCACAACTACAAAGGTGGTGTTCATGTGCACAATGACAAAGTGACATGGGGGGTTTAACCCCATGTTTGTGTCATGTACATCAACAACACAAATACTTCTCACAAGTCACCCCCACACACAACATGCCATCTCTCATATTAAACATGAGGAGGTGCACAACTTGCAAAGGTGGGAAGGTCCACACACACACATATGTAAAGCACAACATATAGCTAGTCCTACCCATGCTAGTTAGAACATACACTAACTACACTCAAATCATGATTCCAACACCCACACACCCAAGCTTGCTCATGTGCACATCAAGGCACATCATGCCTTGGCATGTGTGAGGCTCACACTCCCATCAATCACACTAGCACCACATGGTGCAAGAGCCCAACACCAAGCACAAGGGAAACACACTCACATCATAACTATTCTAGTGCAAACCACAAGCTAATACACACACATCATGGTGTAGCTCAAACCTACACTCATGCTCACATGGGTGTGTATGCATAAGTGTGTGGGGAGACACACACACATGCACAAAACTACTACCACCAAATCTTAAACTCAAGGGCTTGTGAAATTGCACAAGCATGTGTGTAGGGTCACACACACACTTGCACACACTCTCGCCCTCAAGCACTCACTCACACACACATAAATCTACCATCTACCCTAACACACATGAACACTACATACATGCTCGCTCTCACACCTCTATCAAACAACAGAAAAAAAATATGAGGGCACTTGTAACCCATTGATCTAGGCACAAGTGTAGCAAACAAAGCAAGGGAAAACAAAAATTAGAAAGAAGGAAAAGAAAAAAATGAGGTCTCTCTGGGATTCGAACCCCAGAGCCCCTGGTGCAACACCCCACACACAACCACGTCGCTACTGCTACTGCCGTTGACAAGGAGAAGGAAAAGCGCAGGGTAAGGCTTCCCTGAAGACCACTGTACCAAAACAAACAAACAACCAAAAGACAGTGCCGAGGGGGGGACTCGAACCCACACCCTCCTCATCAGGCAGACGCACCACTACCACTACGCTATGGCTCGACGACTGACATAAGCGCGTGATAAAAAAAGAAAAAAAAGAAAAGGGCCTTCCTCCTGCCTATCTGCTACTCTGAACTTCCTGCTCGCCAGAGACAGAGAACGTACGCGGGGCAGACTGCCCACGCCCAATGTCGATGAGGGGAACGCCCTGGCCGTGGCGCTGCTAGCACGAGGAGGGATGCGGCCCTCCTCCGCGCAACACACCCACACACAAAAGCTCATGCATCTACTACCACTAATGTCAACCTGCTACTGCTGCTGCTCGAGCAGCGAGAACGCCCACGCCCTCGTCGGATCCGGGCTGACCACGGAGGAGGAAGGAAGGGGGAGGACGACCTCACCTAGAGAAGGAAGGAACAGAGGCCACCCGATCGAAGGAGTAGTCGTACGGGAAGAAGTCGCCGACGATTCCTGCTGCTGACGGGGTAGAGGAAGACGACGGTGCTCCGAGGCCGAGGTGATGACGCGTTGCTGGCCGTCGCTGTGGTCACCCCTCGTCCTCAACGCTGGTGGGAATGGGTCGCGGGGAGTCTACCCGAGCTCCTGGACATGGCCGCCGACGCTGCTGGACGGAGAAGGCAGGGTAGACGGCCGCGAGGGGTTTTCTTTCTCTCTGCTCCTACTCTACAGAGAACTTACCAGGGAGAGGGAGGATAAAAGGAGGGAGGTGGCGGCGGCGCTGGAGGAAGGAGGGGGAACCCTAGGGAAGGAGGAAGGTTCCCTGCATCTTATATCACCTTGGGGGAGGCGCTCGAGCCACAGGATCGAGGCCATGGAGAATCGGTGGAGGAGGTGGAGTCGTACACGGTGACGTAGACGGAGGAGGAAGAGGGACGCGGGATGGGCTGCGCTGCACGCTGGAGGGGAGAGATGGGCCTCTATGGTGGGAGGAAGCCCACCAGAGCGCATCATAGAGAAAAAAAATAACTCTGCCTATTTCCTATTTAACTAAAGCACAGAGAAAAGAAAAAAAACCACAGGTCTAACTACTGAATATTAAATCAAAACAAAAATGCCCCTGGATCTGAAAATACATTAGTTATTTAAATAAAATGCAAAAGGAATTTTTATGGGGCAATTAAATAAATAGAAAACAACAATTATAATAGCTGTTTTGTGGTTTATTGCACCTTTAGAACACCTAACAAAACACCAAATCATGCACAACAATATACCCACAATATTCAGCAAGCAGAGGACATTTTAAAACCAGGTAAAGAGCAAGTAAAATTTTGAGCTTGGGAATAAAAGAGTGAAAAGGTTTGAAACTAACAAGGGGGGTATGAAAATAATGTCAAGCACCACTCTCCACCACTTCACACCACATCCTCACATGTGCATCAACACATGAAATCACAAGATCACTAAATCACACCTAGCAAGATCACATGCACTCATAACATGACATAGAATGATAAGGTATGGCAAGGATGGTATGGCATGGATGCATGCATGCAAAAGAAGAACACAAGGTAACACATGAAATCACACATGCATAGATAGCTCTCATGACAATGTCAAGGTGGTCCCACATGGAGGTTACAAAAAGGGAAAGCTTCTCACTTGGGGCACTACTGGGCAGCGGCCCACGAAGGGGAACAACACACCTCCACAACGACGCTTCCAAGAAAGAAAGCGACACCCGTGGGCGTCGCCGTCGCGCCTCCGATAAAGACCGAGCAAGGATTTCTCCCGGAGCTGCGCTGGATAACCACCGCCACCGACCGCTGAGCATGGCCGCCACGCACCATCACGACCCCCAGCCAAGGCCACTGTACCGCGCGCCCTGGACACTGCTCGTGCCCAGCCGATTAGCGCAGCCACGCCCGGCTGCCTCTTCCTACCACCAGGGCCGAGTGCCCCGCCAGATCCGGCCATGGAGCCCCGGATCCGCCCTCCGCCGCCGCCGATTGGCAAGATCACACCGGATCCCGCAACTGCCGACGCGGGGCGCCGCCGTCAGAGCCTGAGGGCCGACGTGAGGGGCCCCGCCGCCGCCATCCCCGAGGCGCGCGTGGCTTCGCCGGCGTCCCCTCCGGCAGCGGCGAAGCGGGAGGGGAGGTGGAGAGGGGGGTCCGGTGATGGCGCGGTGCGCGTCTCCTCATATATAAGAGGCCAAGGGTATGACGTGTCCGACTACGACACTACATGTATCCTACCCACACTGCAACACCAAGTCCATATGTAACCCAACTCGTACATCAATATTCGACACAACTCTAACACAATGAAACGTCGTCGAGATTGTAGGTTGCAATGGAGCTCCGCCGGTGCTGTATTGGAGCGTCGCTGATGGTGCAACGGAGCTTCGTCGGCGCCGTCGATGTTGTGTTGCAACTTTTGTCTCGCCTTTAGGTGTTGCAATGGAGCTTCATCAGAGGTGCCATCGGGGCTGCACTGGATGTTTGTCATAGATAGCACTCAGGGGCGCTTGGTGTTGTGCAGATGAGCCATCTAATAAGGCATGGTCGTACAGTTGGCTAGCCAGATGATTTATGCATGAAATCATCTGCCTGATCAGTAGCAGCCGCCTTCTAGAATAAGCGCCGATAGGAACCAGCCTTTTGCTGCGGCGATTGGCGCACCTGCTAGAGCCCGGGACTTCGAACCGGGCTTTCTCCCCTTTCCATTACTTTCATAACGGAAATACAATGTTTTGAGACCAGGACCAGAAAGAGAGGGAAAGGGAAAACAATATCAGGAAACCCACCGTTCACGCCTGTCGTCAGGAACATGAACTGCGGGGCAAAAACCTGATATCATCCGAAACTACGCAACAAAGACCACAAGTATTACACTACCATGAATCAGTACCACTACCAGGAGCCCCACACCAACCACCACCAAAACCAGGCTCACCAAAGAGCACAGAAATAGACCGAAAATTTTCACCAAATGGGACATAAAGCCTAAAAGCATCACCATGGACATCAAGCCATCAGCACTTCAACCAGCAAAAGGGAGTCGAACATCTCCTTTCTGCATTTACCATTCATCCCAGACTTCTTCTACATCAGCCTGCTCGCTCGCTTCTGCCCTCGGCGGTTTACACAGCCGCAGCATCTGAGTTGCACTCTCTTTCAGCAACTGAGCTCCCTTCTTACATTCTCTACCATCGCCGGTTTCTGCATACCTGCCCGGTATTCAATAAACGCACACGTTGTGAAAGCAATTTCAAAAGGAGTTTTAATCCATTTCTTCTCAAAAGTAGCCCGATTCCGAGCCAACCAAATAGACCAACAAACTGCAGCTAAGCCAACAGTATAAATTTCGCATAAGCCTGGCAAAAAAGCATATAACCAAGAAAAGACCTGCCAGATTGTTTTCTGAATATAACTAGTACCAAAAACAGCACCAACCGTTCTCCAAACAATCCTGGCCACATAGCACCCAAAGAATAGAAGTTGCGCCGACTCAAGTTCATCACAAAAAGAACATTTAGGATCTCCCTGCCACTGTCTTTTTCTCATATTATCTCTAGTAAGAATAGAGTTTTGGAATAGCTGCCACAAGAAAATTTGGATCTTCAAAGGAATTTTAGTCCCCCAAATCCACTTATAATGAGCCCCCGCAAGGTTTCTCTCCAACCATCTATACATGGATTTAGTGGAATATTCTCTGGAGTTATCTAACCTCCAGTAAACCTCATCATCTTTACCTGCACAAATTTTATCCAACACACATTGCTTCATATCATCCCATTTCTGAAGCATAGCTGGAGAGAACCTTCTCCTAAAAGAATTTAGATGATTCATACTTTCCAGTTTATCCATAGTACACTCCTTATCTAAGCAAATTTCAAAAAGATCAGGATATTTATCTTTAAAGAGGATATTCTCACCCAAATCATCTAGCCAAAGGCTAGAAATATTACCTTTATTAAGCACCACCCCTCTACCAGCCATGTAATGTTCCTTAACTTTCAAAATATTTTTCCAACAGGGGAAATCAGAAGCTTTCTGCTTAACCTTAGCTACAGATGTCCTTCTGAGGTACTTAGCTTTCACAATATCTTGCCACAATCCCTTCTTCTTCTCCAACTTCCACCACCATTTAGCTAGCAAGGTGATATTCTGTTTCCTTAAATCTTTAACCCCCAGACCCCCCCCTTTGCTTTAGATCTACAAACACGGGTCCATTTCACCATATGATATCCTTTTCTCCCTTTGCGGTGCCAAAAGAATTTTCTTCTCGGTTTGTCCCATTTTTCCAGTGTAGATTTTTTTATCAAAGCCATGGACATATAATATGAGGGAATGTGAGATAGCACCGCACTAACTTTAATAAGCCTACCCCCACTTGACAAAGATTCACTAATCCAGGATTCCCCATGACTAATAAACTTGTCATCAACAAAAAGCCAATCACTGCACTTAAGTCTAGCATAACTGACACGCATACCTAAGTATTTAATAGGAAAAGCCCCAATCTCACAATTGAACATATCAGCATAGTTTCTCATAGTGTCATCATCCGCACCAACCGAGAAGATCTCACTCTTCACAAAATTGATTTTCAAACCAGACATAATCTCAAAGAGATAAAGCAGCAGTTTAATATTCAAAGCATTACTAACATTGTCTTCAAAGCATAAGGTAGTATCATCCGCGTACTGAAGAATTGCTACCCCATTTTCCACTAAGTACGCTGCTAACCCAGTAAATAGGCCATTCTCCTGTGCTTTCAGGACCATCTTAGTAAGACAATCAGCAGCAAGATTAAAGAGGAAAGGGGACAAGGGATCACCCTGTCTCACTCCCTTAGCACTCTGGAAATATTCTCCCACCTCATCATTTAACTTCACGCTGATAGTACCACCTACCAGGATTCTCCTAATCCAATCAATCCAGCGTGGGTCAAAATTTCTTTTGCTATGACAATCCAACAGGAATTCCCAGTTAGCTTTATCATATGCTTTTTCAAAGTCAAGTTTAAGGACAATCCCCTTTTTCTTCTGAGCATAAGTATGATGCAGGATCTCATGCAATGACATGATCCCGTCCATAATATCTCTATTTTTGATAAAGGCATTCTGATGCCGACTAAACAAGATGTCTGCATGGGGTTCTCTTCTGATAGTCAGCACCTTAGTAATCAGCTTGTAAATACATCTAAGCAAGCAAATAGGTCTGAACTGTTGCATTTATCAGCTCCAACTACTTTAGGTAACAGCGTTATTATACCATAGTCGATTCTCTCCACATCGAGCTTATTTTCATGAAACCATCGAAAAAGTGACATCACATCTTCCTTAACAATATCCCAGCAGGATTGAAAAAACTCAATAGGAATATTATCAGGTCCACGGGCCTTATTATGTTTCATTGAAAACAAAGCATTTTTAAATTCTGTATCCGAAAAAGGTCTAAGTAAGAGAAAATTCTCAATATCTCCCAATTTCTCTTTATCCCACATATCCCCATCTATCTTACACATGTTCCCAGGAGCAGGACCAAAAAGTTCTTTATAAAAATCAGTAGCATGTTTAAGCATGTTCTTATTCCCTTCTATTATCACATCCCCACAGCTAAGAGAAACTATAGTATTTCTTCTTCTCCTCCCATTCACAATCCTATGAAAATATTCAGTGTTGCTATCACCCTTTAGCAACCAATTGTCATGTGATTTATGTAGCCAAGCTACCTCCTCTTCCATCAGCAAGCTGTTTAGTTCTACTAGCATTTCCACTTTTTTGCAGTAGAGCTCAGGGCTCAAAGTATCATTTTCTTGCAACTCCTCAATATGCCCTAATTCCTCTCTCAACCACTTTCTTCTCTTCCTGGCTTGACCAAAATTATTTGAGCCCCACCCTTTAAAATACTTTTTGAACCTCTTTAATTTGATATTCCTGACATCAATAGGATTACCAGAATAAACAGGTTGCCTCCAGATTTTAGCCACCAAAGTATGAAAATCAGGTTTGTTTAACCAATTCAGATCAAATTGAACTCCCTCTTTCCAAAATTAATGGGAACATTATCATCAGTATTAAGAATCAGGGGACAGTGGTCCGAAATCTCTCTAACAATCTTCCTAACAAAAGTGAAAGGAAACAGATGTTCCCAGGATTTGGACATGAAGACTCTATCCAGTTTCTCCAAAGTTGGATTCTGCTGATTATTAGACCAGGTATAAATGCCACCACTCATATCCACCTCCCGCAAGGAAAGAGCATTAATAATGGAATTAAAAAGGTCTGAGGAATGTCCTAGCCTCACCTTCTTATTTTTCTCCCCCACAAATCTAAGGATATTAAAATCTCCCCCCACAATGTAGGGACAAGTAATGTGACTACAAGTAGCCGCAAGCTCCGTCAGGAAATCAGTTTTAAATTCTTCATGTGTTGATCCATACACCACCAGAATACAACATTTCATCTTAAGAATCTTGTTCCATAATTCGAAATTCATAAGATATTTGCCCTCCACACAGCTAACAAGATCAAATATATTACTTCTAAAGCCTCCCAATATTCCACCCGACTTCCCTTCCGAAGGGGTCCACTTCCAACTGAAAGCTTCTCCAGGATCAATTTTTCTCAAGAATTTAGGTGAAAAATCTTTCTTCATAGTTTCTTGAATCCCAATAAAATCAAGTTTAAAATCCCTGACCAAGTTAGAAATATATGTCCCCATGCCTCTCTTCCCAATCCCCCTACAATTCCAAAAGAGACTAATCATTTTTTTTTTGTTTCTTGGATTGTGGTTTTTGGTGCTAGGTTTGCCAGGAGCCATAGCCTTACCTGCACCATCTCCCACTTTCTGTTTTTGACTTCTAGTCACAGGTTTAGATATAGTGATATTAACTTTTTCCTTCTTTTTTCCTAGATCTAACCACAGTAAAGTCATCAGCATCTAAACCCTCATCTCTTCCCCACTCAGTATCTAAGGGAGATGCTTCTCCAGCAGCATTAGTGATCAACAAAACTTTATCATGTTGATTATCATTCTTATCAACTTTTTTAGCAATATTAGCTCTAGAAATCTCAAGTTCTCTTATAATATCTATGGTTTCAAAATCATCATCAGGAATATTAACACCCATTTTGACAGCAGCAGATATAATCTCAAGATTTGATAAAACTTCAAAAGAATTACCAGGAGATATGCTATTACCTTGTAGGTCTCTCTTTTGAGCCAGCCTCTCAGCTCTGACACCCATATGTTCCACATTGCCCCACATTCCTCTTGCTACATCTGACTTGCATTTCCTCCCTCACAGGGGGAGTAGGAATCACTTCCACTTTCTCACCAGAATTATCAGGGGACTGCACCAGATAGGACTGCATTTTTTGGTTACCAGAGATGTCACTTGGATCCATCTCAGTCACCACAGGTTCACCCATACAAGCATCAAGATATGATAAGAATTTTTTACCAGAAACAAAAATAGAGCTTGGCAAAATCTGCATAGAATTCACTATAATTTCATCATAGGATACCATCCCAGAATCCACATTCCCCCCTTCCTCATTGTTTTGATTTTTTTCAGCCTCTTCCACCATAGTATCAATAAGCAGTTCATTTCTCACTTCCTCACTTTCTTCCTCAGACAATATGTCCTCACTCTCATTTTGTTTCTTTTCCTCCTCCATATTTTCTTCCACAGGATTCATCACCACATTTTTCCCATAACCACCTCCAGCTGTTCCTAGAGGAGCCGAAGACTCCCCCATATTCGATGAGGATGCAATGTTTCTCTCACCACGAATATCAGTATTGAATCTAGACTTTTTAGCAGCATTACCTTCCTCATTTTCTTGTTGCACTCCAATTCTCTCTCTTGGAGGATTTTTAATCAGGATTTTATCAACAGAAAAGAAGAAATCATAAAAGTGTCCTCCCAACACCCCTTGTGCTAAAGTAGGGATATCCTCGGCATCTCTACAACCCAGCTTAATTCTAACAGATTCAGGCCTATTAATAGTTGCTTTATCAATCTCCAAGGTTACTCCCACAAGGGATCCCACATAAGCAATATTCTTCTCATGTCTCTTATCTAGAGGAATGTTACTCACATTAACCCAAGCAACATTCAGCACCCCTTTAGCCCCCACAGATTCAGACCATTTTCTCAGATTAATAACAGCACCACAACTCTAAACATTCATACTCTCAGCAAAGCAAGCTTTATCCACATCTCTAGGAGATGGAAATATCATAAAAAAGGTATTAGGGCCAATAGATCTGGCCGAGCACCTCCAGTTAGTATTGATGTATGAATTAAAAAATTCCTCCAACTGTCTAGCAGATGCATGGCCCTCCACCATAGAAATCACAATAAACCTGTTCCTATCAGTAGTCTGGCTAGGAGTACTATGATCATGGATATAGAAAAAGCATTTCCCCTCTGCCTGGAACCCACACATGGGTGCTACACACTCCCATGGAAGAACAGTATTGCATATCGGGGCTAGATGTCCATGAATCCCACATCTACCACAAATAGCACGCGGACAGCAAACAGGCAAGTGCCCAGGATCCTTGCAAGTGACGCAAACCTCAGCGCCTCCCACTAGTGGAGAGGCGTTCCTCTTGCCGGGAGTAGGATGTCGACGATCAGGAGGTTGATGAAGTTGTTGCGGACGCGTCTCCTGAAGTCGTCCTCCCGCAGATCCACCCGGGGCGACCTAGGTGCTGTTGTCGCCCCACTTCTCCCCGCGGGCTCCTCCTTGCACCTTCATGGCCGCCGCCTCCCATCTGGCCTTGTCAGAACCACCGTGTCGTGGATCTATGTCGGAGGAGTTTTGCCCGCCGTCTTCGGCTTCGCGCGTCCACACCATGTTGTGTCCGCCTCCGCCTTCGCCACGGCCGCGACCTCCTCCAGGTCCGATCTGACCACCACCTCCACCGCGCCTGAATCGACCTTCGCCACCTCCATCTCCACGGAACCCACGACCACCCATCTCTCGCCCTGCCATGGGTGGATTCCACGGTGGCGACGTTGTCACCTCAGCAAATGATCTGCTATCCGCTCCCACCTTCCCCTCCCACCAGCCGAATGAAGGTGGAACCCTAGGTGGCGAAACCCTAGCTTTTCCCCAGAAGTGGCCGAGGAGGGAGGCGAGATCTGGAATGGGCGACGCTGCGGGGACGGGTGGGGATATCGTCGAAACCCTACCACCGCTTCCTGTAGCACGCGGGCCTTCTCTTAGCGGGGCCGGGGCCTCTCCTTGCCCAACGCTCGACATGGGCCTAGGCCCGAGAATACCCGACTCGTGCGTGGCTTGCGGCACACGGTCGCGCAGGTGTACGTGGATACTTTCCACGGTCACGCTCTCCTGCGTGTCGGCCTGAGCCGCCGGCGATGATGAGCGCCGCCGCGGGCGCGCCTGCGGTGAGGGAGATGAGATAGATGTGAGGAAAGCCATCACCTCGCGATGTATAGAGCCCGGGACTTTACGCGTGGCTAATCCATCGTACGTGCATGAGCAGCGCCAGTTGTTAGCTGTCGTGTTCCTTGCTGCACAAATGACCTGCCTAGATCACGCGAAAGCAGCGCACTAGCATGCGACATGCATGTCCTTTCGTGTACAGATCAAATGAGTGACCGAGGGAACACGCACACAACACACGTGAAAGGAAAAAGTGAACATCCGATAATACGCAACGCACCGATCCAAACCTCACAGCAACTCTGAGGACGAACCGAGATATCGAAGGGACACAACAAGGAGAAGCTATTTCATGTACCCAGCTCGGCCTTGACAGGCCGGCCGAGGTTTATTCATGGACATTGACGCAGACACGGACATGGACGCAGACACGGACAAAGGTGCGGACGAAGTGGAGGCGGGCTAGTAGCGGCAGTGGGTGGTGCAGAAGCAGCGGCGGCGGAGGCCGCGGCAGTTGCCGCCGGGGAAGCCCTCGGTCCGGCAGACGTTGGCGCAGTTGTGTCCGCGCACGCAGGGGCCCCTGAACCTGTGGCTCGGCGACTCGCACCTCCGAGCCTCCGCCACCGCCACCGGGCCTCCCATCTCCCCCGTGGCCGCGAGCAGCAGCACGAGGAAGAGCGCGGCGGAGAGGAGCTTGCGTGAAGCCTCCATCGATCGATTAATCCTGCTTTGTACTGTATGTAGTTTATACGAGTGTGTCAGGGTTGGGTGTCGACGGAGCTGCTGTGTGTGAGCACCCCCAGCTCATATATAGCGGCACACCGCGCGCACAAACGATGCCACACGACACGAGACACAACGATTTGGCAGCCAGAGCCCAGAGTGTACCATACGTCTCAAAGAGAAAAAATGGCGGCAAAGCGAAGTAGGTAGGATCCGACGAAGGTGCGTGCGGCCGTCCGCTGCCTGTCAGCTCTCCAGGACACGGTGCTTCCGGTACGTACGTACTGCCGTGAGCGTTTGTGTTCAAGCAAGGTGGATGGATTGCTACAACAAACTTAATTACGTTGTCTGTGACGCCGACGACTATATGGCAGGTGGACGTCGTTCCGCCAGCCTGCGACGCGGCCTGCGGCGACCGGTCAAATGTGACGTTTGAAGGATTATAATTTTTGGAGAAGAGGGGGTGCCCTTCGGGCTCTGGATCGAGTGATGAAGACAAGCTTTTCGAGGATGCGTCGTTACAAACTGCAATCGTGAGCTCTCTACTTTCTGCGTGCACTCGTTTTTGGGTTGTTCTTTTAATTTCATGAATACGCGTTATGGTGTATCATTCCATTAATAGGGGGGAGAAAATACAATGACAGATCTTGAAGAGCATACACTCGCAAGCGCTTAGGAGATCGCTAGGAGCAGAAGATGGGATGCGCAGCCCTCAAGCTACAAGAGTCAAGTTACGGAAATGTTTGAGCTAAGCCCTCAAGCGCCAGCACTGGTCCGGGTGCGAGCTTCCTCCTTGATGGTGTGGACTCGAGGGATGCGGATGGTATCGCGCCGTCAAAGATGCACGTGTTGTGATGCCTTCACATGGTCCAGGCTGAGAGCATCATGAGGAAGGATAGACCCTTATGCTGGCCTGTTCGGGGTATTCTAGTATTTTTTTTCTTGTTGAATACACTAGTAGAAAAGAGGACTTTGGTCTAGGGCATCAAATCTCATTAGTCCCGGTTCACTCACGAACCGGGATCCATGGAGCATCGGTCCCGGTTCGTGAGGCCAGGGCGCCGGCCGGGCATCCTAGGCCATTGGTCCCGGTTCGTGTCATCCCTTTGGTCCCGATTCCAGACACAAACCGTGACTAATAGGCCGGCAACCGTTCGTATCCCCCTTTAGTCCCGGTTGGTGGCTCAACCCGGGATTATGGGGTGATGGCAACCGTTCGTCTCGCCCCTTTAGTCCCGGTTGGTGGCTCAACCCGGGACTGAAGGTCCAAACGGTTCCTCTCCCGCGTCGTTTCGAGCAATGAAAAGCACGAACTGAAGCAGAGTATCGCCATTTCTCTGTTTCTTCTTCTCTCTCGCTCTCCTCTCTTCTTCCCCTCTTTTCTTCCCTTCTCTTCTTCCACCATGCCAACCACTCGCTATAGAGAGGTGCTCGCACATGGCACGACCGAACTCAATGTCGTGTACACGAATGACAGTGCCACGATGCCGCGTTTTCTTACCTATTTCAAGAAATGGCTTCAAGAGGCGGAGGAGAATGAGAATTTCATGGGGCTTGATCTGGAGTACACGGCCAATCAACAAGGTGTTGCCGTCATCCAACTATGTTTCAAGAGAAATGTCATGATCTTTCAATGGGCGAGTAAGTTTTGAGGCTTTATTTGATCCAAGGTTATGAAATTTTCATATAGCGATCTAGGTTTCATTGGATAGCAATATGCAGTTTCTATGTTCCATTGGATAGCAATTGCATATAGTGATCTAGGTTTCATAGGATAACTATACATACATATATACATATATATATATATATATATATATATATATATGTATGTATATATATATATATATGTATATATATATGTAGTTATCCAATGAAAAATACATGTCATAGTTACTTTATGCAATTTCTATAATATATGCAGTTTCTATGTTCCATTGGATAGAAATGTCATAGTTAATTTAGGGTTTATTTATCAATTCATAGGATATGAAAATTGCATGGGATAGCAATATGTTTCATTTGAATCCTAAAGATCAATTTCTCTTAAGTTGTAGTGAAATATAGTTTAAAAATATTTAAGAATTGCAATAGTAAGTAAGAAAAATTCCTCAAATAACCTGCATGTTGCATGTTAATGATATCTGCTGATATTGGACAATTTTCTGTACTAAAAAGGTTGAACGAACAAAATGTTGCAACATCTAGGAAAGCTTAGAAACGAAATGACCAAAAATATAATCATTCATGTACAAGCATGTAGCAAGATGAGAGTGACATGTTCATGGTTTTCTGTATAAAACTGCAGTATGAATTGCATCGTTCAAAATTAGGCATGTTATTGTGTTTCTACAATAGAGAAGTTAGGGAGATGTAGATGTTGCAATGTCCCGAACTAGTATTGACAGCTATGTTACAAACAATGGCAATGATGGCCATTTCCTGAATTGCTCCTAGTAAATATTGCATTTACTAGGAAAAGCTAATTTGTAGTATAAAAAACGTGATCAACAAACATCAACTTTGCTTTTAGCAATCTCATAGTTGTAGTAGCAGGTGTAGAAGCATTTTATTTAGCATCATGAGGTGGCAAAAGAAGAAGATAAAAAACTAAAGTTATACATATTTCATGCTAGAAGCAGTAGTACTACATACTACCTTCTTTGTCGAGAATCTTGTACTTTTCCCGCAAGAATGACACAAAATTTAGGTTGCTGAAGCAAAAGTTGTAATGAAATAATTTTCCTTGTTGCAGAATCCTAAAATATGTTCCATTTGAATCCTAAAGATCAATTTATCTTTAGTTGTAGTGAAACAATTCTCCTTGTTGTAGTAGTATGTAACATCTATTTCATTTTAATTTGTTGTTGTTGCAGTAGTGACAAGCATTGTCCTGAACTCATGGACTTCCTTCGCAGCGACATACATTTTGCTATTGTTGATATAAGGAACGACAAGCTCAAGATGAGGCACAACTTCGGTACTGAGATACCAGCTCACTTCCACATTGATATCCAAGACAAATTCAAGCTTCAACATGAGAGGACTTCGATGGCTCATATGGCAGTCGCCTTGATTGACGAGGAGTACGCTGATATGAAGACCAAATTCCCAAGGTATCAACACAAAAAGTGGGAGATGGCCACACTTGACCCTATCAACATTGAGTATGCAACAAAAGATGCATACGTTTCATACGAGCTGTACCGCAAGATTCGAATCATGAACTATGGCCAGCATCACCTCACACTAGCTTGTGGACATTCTGATTCAGATGAGTAGTGTTCACAACGGCGAACACTTGTATATATATATATGTGCTAGATATTATTATGTACTACTTACACGAGTATTATTATGTACTTCTTGGACCAATTTATATATGTCTAGTTTCTGTTTGTGTCATTATAGTTTTCAAATTTGAATGGTTTATCCCTTTCTAACTTCATTTGCTGCTTTTCATGGTATCATGCATTTCGATCATATAGCATGTTTCATTTGATGTAACCCTCTTAACTTCGTGTACAAACTAATGACCCTGAAATTGAAAAGCGTTAAAAATGAAAACCTGATGAAGTCAGAAAAAATCAGTAAATGTATGAAAAATACCAAATGAAGTCAAAAAGTGTTGCAAATTGATGATGTGACCTTGAATGGTTCATTTTGAACACACAAAAAGTCTAGAGTTCAAATAAGTTCAAAAAAATGAAATCCCTTTTGTAACAGATGAGTTTTCGTAAGAAACTGTGATACTTCGAAAGAGATTGTCCGATTTGTACACGAAGTGCATTCAGTTTTTTTTCACAACCCTCTCAACTTTTTAGCACATGCTATGTGGGTGAAATTATGATACCATGCCAATTTTCAACCTATTCAGAGTTCATTTGTAGTGCTTTTCAATTTCTGTTTCATTTAGCTCAAAACAAATCAGTAAATGCATGAAAAATACCAAATGAAGTCAGAAAGTGTTGGAAATTGATGACGTTGCCTTGAATGGTTAATTTTGAACCCACAAAAATCTAGAATTCAAATAAGTTCAAAAAAATGAAATCTCTTTTGTAGCAAATGAGTTTTCGTAAGAAACCCTAATGCTTCGAAAGAGGTTGTCCGATTTGTACACGAAGTGCATCCAGTTTTTGCCATAACCCTCTCAACTTTTTAGCACATGCTATGTGGGTGAAATGATGATACCATGCCAACTTTCAACCAATTGAGAGTCAGAAAGTGTTGGAAATTGATGATGTGGCCTTTAATGGTGCATTTTGAACACACATAAAGTTTGAAGTTCAAATAAGTTCAAAAAAATGAAATCCTTTTTGTAACAAATGAGTTTTTGTAAGAAACAACCAAGGCAAAAAACGACGACATAAATGTTTCACATCTCTTGGCCACATCTATGAGTAGTTGCAAAGGATTATTACAACACAAGTTTCCTAACAATAGTTTTGAAATGAAAGAAGGCATTTCAACATGTACATATGCAGAGCAAAAAGAGCTATCATGATGCCATTGTGGATAACTAGGCCCGAGAATGCTAAGAAGTTCCTCATGACCATGATCAAGCAACCTTATGCATCGGAGGAGCAATGTAGTCTGAGCATTGAAACACAAAATATTCCATTGATTGACCAAAGAACCTTCCAAATCCATGATGCACCATAAGCTTCGCCATTTTTGACCCTCGAAGGGGAAAATTGTTATAAAGAAGCCATAAGCCCCACAAAATAGCAGAAGTTATATCAAGTTAATGGAATCAGATTCATTTCTCTGTTCAAAAAAGTACACTGGGAGGAAAAGGATGTAGGCACTTGAATGTTAAGGATGTCAGCAATTATATTCCAAATTTTGTTTGCAGCAATGCTATCAAAAAATAAGATGTTGAATGGATTCAAATTCATCACGGAACACACATGTAGGATCAATAACAGGATGACGTTTAGCTAAATTATCTCTACTTAAAATTTTATTGGAGAGAATGAGCCAAATAAAGATACAAATGTTTGGAGACACTTTTATTTTTCGAATACAATCTTGTAAGTTAGAAAGCACGCCGTCAAAATTAATCAGCTTATGAAGAGCCTTGATAGAGTAAACACCAGATGGTGTAAGCATCTAGATAGCCGTGTCATCCTCGGATGAAATTCTAATATTTCCAAATGGTGTCACCAACTCACAACACCTAGACATAGTGTGTGCATCAACACATCTCGTGAAAGTAAATTTTAGATCATGACCATCCCAAATTTTAGCAACAGAGGCATCTTATAATGGACATATTTCAAAGAGGTCCCAAAATTGAGTTTCAATCTTCAATCAAAATGTCATCCTAGAAAGCAATAGGTTGCTCATTACCAAGTTTCCATATATAAAAAAATGCGGCATGAAAGGCCCAAGATATGCTCTTCAGAAAGGGAGACCCCAACCTAGGTTTAGCCCAAAGAATATTGGATTTATCAGGAAAGGTGTTTTGGCTACCTGATGCATTTGCATCCGGATGAAGAGTAACTTGAAAAAATAATAGTAACTGTTTCCATGAAAATCTGAATTTTTTTCTAGATGTTCGTGTTAGTGTTGCAAGCATGCTTGAAATTTGTCATGCGAATCGAAAGAGTGGTGTTTCCTCACTGAAAAGAATAAATTTGGATGTGACATTTTGGGGTAACAATTGATGTTTAATTTGTTTTTGTTTTTTTGCACATACCAATATGCTTAACCTTTTTAACTAAAAAATTTCAGGCAGCATTTGAATGTGACAAAGAACACATTTTTTTTTTAATTTTTGATCGGCAGGAGCACGTGCTCCCGGAAGCCGGCCACCTGATCTATTGTCAAAGAATCTCTAACTCCAAGAGGCAAGCATAGCCATATTAAAATCCCGTAGACTAGGGACTCCCAGTCCATCAAATTCTTTCCTTCTAGAGATGAGCCCCCATTTGACCAAATGATACTTATGTCCATGTTTTAACTTACCCCAAAAAAATGAGACAATTGATTGCCAGTGGCTTCAATGTCACATTTTGAAAATTAAGGAGATGTTGTTGTCGATAGTGAGGAACGTGTGATGACTTTGTATTAATCTATTCATTAGCATTCTGTATCATTAGCATCTGTATCGTTAGAAAACAAAAACAAAATTTCTATAAAAGTTATAATAATGTATTAATCTATTCTGGAATGATAAAATTAAGTATTTTAAATAGGAAGACACTACTGTTATTTATTCTGGACCGGGCTGGGCTCAGGCTTAGATTTGTAGGGTTGGGCTTTTAAAAGCCCGGCCCAACAGATGGTCAGGTCTAGCAGCGGTCCTCGCGCATGCGTGCCGCCGGGTGTCAGCGGCCGACGCACACATGGCGCGCCGATCGTATCGATCAATCACGCGAATGTCTATACTGGTCACAACACGACGAGGCATGCATGCCATTTGTGTACAGAGCTAGTGAGCAACCGAGTAACGCATATAGTACACCACACATGATTTCAATTTTCAAAGAAGAAAAAACTTACATGATCGAAAGAAGGATTCCACTGTGATAATTGGCAAACCTTACAGCAAACTCTGAGAACGAACCGAGCGAGACACAACGACTCGTGCACACTCGTAACAAACATACAAAAAAAAGGAAGAAGGGAAGCTTGCCGAGACAAGCTGAGACTTATTCATGGACACGCATGGACGCACGCAGGAAGAGAGAGGCGCAGTTCAGCCACCGTCGTACGTGCACGGGCGGACGAAGCTAGGCATGCATGACGCGAAGCAGAGGCCTGTTGGTTAATGGTGGCAGTGGGTGGTGCAGAAGCAGCGGCGGCGGAACCCGCGGCACTTGCCGTCGGGGAAGCCCTCGGTCTTGCAGACGTTGGCGCAGTTGGACCTGCGCACGCAGGGCCCCCTGAACCTGTGGCTCCGCGACTCGCACGTCCGCGCCTCCGCCACCATCACCGGCCCTCCCAGCTCCCCTGCAAATGCAAAGCCAATCAGATCAGACCACAAGCTCAGAGCCAAACCAAATACAGTACCACACACACACCGGCTCACTGCACCGTTGCTATGCGTACCTGTGGCGGCGAGCAGCAGCACGAGGAGCAGCGCCGCCGAGAGGAGCCTGCGTGAAGCCTCCATGGATGGATCGGCTACAGCTCGGAGGTCAGGGTGTTGGGGGAGGGATAGAGCTGGTGTGTGTGTTGCGTCTGTGTGTGAGCAGCCCAGCCCGGGGGCCTGCGTTATATAGAGGCACGGCGCCGCACGCCCAAGCGATGCCGATGCCGATGCCATGGGGGTGGTGGTCACGCCACACGCACCGATGCGGCAGTTAGAGCATGTGTGCGCCTCGAAGGAAAAGGCAACGAGGCGCCGAGCAACGTGGACGCTCCAGCACGTACGTGCTGTCGTGCTCTGCTACCGTCCGCTCCGCTCCAGGAGGCGGCTCGGCGATCACAGTGCAGAGCTAGCTAGCTAGTCGCTCCGTTTCTAAATATAAGTCTTTTTAGAGGTTCCATTAGTGGACTACAAACGGATATATATAGATATATTTTAGAGTGTGATTCACTCATTTTGCTCCGTATGTAGACACATAGTGAAATCTCTTAAAAGACTTGTATTTAGAAACGGAGGGAGTACTACTAACTAGCCGTTATACTTGCACTGCTGCGAGCGTTTGTCTTCGAGCTATGGTGAATCGCTAGAGCAAATTCACGTGACTTACGGCGCCGACGATTATTGGTTGGGTCGCCGTGAGCTAGCTAGGGAGCGACGAACGGTTTTGTCGCGCACGCCTCTCGTCTCGTGAACACGAAACACTATGAGCATCCACGTTTATGACGGGCTAATTCCGTCCATCAAACGTATGTGCACACATTGATTGGTCATGTGTTATATACTCCCTCAGTCCCAAAATTCTTATCTTATATTTGTGCAGACATGAATGTATATAGTCATGTTTTTGTATTTAGATACTACATTCATTTCTGAACAAACCTAAGACAAGAATTTTGGAACGAAGGGAGTATATGTATATATTTTTTCATAACCAACCACCTCAATTAGTATATTCTCTTCGTCACGGTTTAGAAGACGTGCTTGAAAATTCTCTAAAACCTATATGATTATTGATTGGCTGTAATATAAGCTTAAAAATAACATTCACACTATGTATGGAAATATGAGTAGTATAGCGGAGTCTAATTAGCTACTAGAAATAAATTCAATGCGCCATAAACCTTGTCTATTATGAAAACACGCGTAAATTTAACCATGTCTTCTAAATTATGACGAAGGAAGTACTACCTTAAATCGATACAAACTCATTCAACTATATGAATGATATATACACAACGTTCAACTATTAAATATAACATGTCATCGAACTATAAACAATTAGCATGTTTGTCTATTGTGAAGAAGACCATACCCAGTTGTCCTTGCCCTTTCCAATGCCATTGTCGTCTTTCTTACGTAAGTACCGCTTGAAGATGCGGTATGCATCAAACCAGCGTTATCCTTTTTTGATGGTTGTCCGACCATTTCACGGACCGCCTGATCTTGCTCTCGGACGAGGGCACACGTTTTCCTCCGTTGCCGCTTCTTCATAATGCACGCGTTAGTTTCCTTCTCTACGGCAGCCCGCGCCGCCGCACCAGCCGTCGTCATGTTGGCAACGAGTCCGGGCTCTGAGGCCCTTATCCTCTCCTTCTCACGGCAGGCACATCGGTTCTGGTGAGACTCATACTCCGCACACCGATGATAGGGAAGGAGAGACTAGAAGGTTGTCGGGAAAACGATGATCCATCCCTGGAGGATCCGTGAGCCTGTTGAGCCGGCGCTATGGATTTGCACGGGACAGATCCTGCTATCGGTCGGGCTTGTCTTCTCTAGAGCGACGGAGTGCAATGCGGACGGTCATTGGCTTCTTCAACCCACACGTGATGACACCCCGGTCACTAGATTCGGACTGGCCGTAGTCAGATCGGCTGCCCGTCATGTCGGAAAAGGTCGAAGATCGCCGAAGATGAGCTCGAATGACAAAGGGGGGTGAAGGAGAGTGAAGCGCCACAACCGCACTACGCACCCCTAGCAAAAATGCTAGATATGTTTCGCGGGTCACAGGACCGGGAGTGCACAACAAAGATGCAGCTAGCTAGCCGCCATTAAAGCATCTACGACCGTACATCCCAAATCCGTCTCAAATGTTCGGACAAAATTGTCCAAACATTGAATGGTCATGAAAAATCAATCCAGATGAGGGTCTTAAACGAATTTTAAACACCGAGGCCGATCGACATCCTTTACATCTAGCCAAAATATGGATCGGGTTAGACGTGACGGTCGGTCCGAACGTTTAAGATTCGTTTAAAACGCCCGTGTGGATTAATTTTTTGTGAATGAATCATCCGCTTACATGTTTGTAATGAATTTAAGACATTCGGATGTAGATGCTCTAAGAGCATCTTCAACAGCCGTGCTAAACAAGCGCCGCGCCTTAAATTTACTCATTTTAGCGCGAGAGCAATCGACAGAGTGTCTCAAGCTGGCGCCCAATAACCGTGCGCGCGGCATATAGAGTTGGGCGCACGGTCTGAATCGCCATCGCGCGCTGCGTATTTGAGGGATCCGCTTCCACGTGCGGCACACACGAGCGCTCGTGCCGCACTCTCTCGACCGCGCCACCTTAGCCCCGCACGCGCCGACACCGGCAAACTGACCCGATGGACGCACGCGCCGGCTCCCCCCCTCACCGCATCCTACAGCGGCGAACCCTCAGCCGCCATCGCCGTCGTCGCCACCACCGCAAACCCTAGCGCTGGGAGCGTTGGCCTCCGCCGGAGCTCCTCCGAGCATCATCCTCGCGCGTGGCCTCTTCATGCCGCCGCGGATGACCTCGGCGGCGGGCATTGTCGCGCCGGCGCCGGCGCCCGCCGTGATGAAGCCCTGTGCACCCCCCTCGAAAGCTCCCAAATGCGGCGCGACCGAAGAAGGGCAAGACATCCGTGAAGAAGAACAAGGCGACGGGCAGCTCCGGCACCTCGAAGGCGTCGAGGAAGAAGCTTGCAGGGCGTGTGAGGGGCGAGGCGGCTACCGAAGCGTCGGCGAGCTCACTTGTTGAGCCGGCGGCCGACGCGCACAACGTGTTCGACGATATGCCCCAAAGGTAGAAAATTTCCTCAACTTTTTTTCTTGTTATTTTTTGAATGCATACATATAGATATCTTATTTGCATTGTTCTATATATTTTGTAGTGTCAATGGGTGTTGGCTCGAATAATTCGCATTGGTCTCAAACCAATGACATGCATTTGGAAGACCATGAGTTCGAGGTGGACGAGGATGGTGAGGGCATTGTCGGTGCACCGAAAGGAAGAGGTGGTAACTACACCAACGAAGAAGACGTCGTGCTATGCAAAACTTGGTTGGATGTGTCGAGGATCCGTTGGAGGTGATCAAAGTAGAGATGCTTATTAGCTCTGGATGAAAGAACACTTTGATCTTCGCAACGTGAGTAGAATTGACCGCTCGGCACGATTGCTTCGCTCCCGGTGGTCGACCATCAACAAGGATTGTCAACAATGGGCGGCCGCACAAAAAGTGATTGTCAAGTTGAACCCAAGTGGCACCAATGATAACGATAGGGTAAGTGCCATTTCATCATTCCTCATGTTCATCATCATGCTTGTTGTTGGTGTTTCTTGTGCTAACTTATTTTGTTTTCGTGTAGTTATATATTGCACAAAACTTGTTTAAAGAAGAGGAGAAGAGGACCAAGAAGGGGAAGATAAAGAAAGGAAGGCCATTTACCTTGCCTCATTGCTTGATTGTTGTGCTTTTGTTTGTGTCATGAACTTGGTTTACATTTTGAACTTCGTTAAATGATGTTGTGGACATGAATTTAAACTTGTGGGCATGAACTTTTGGGCACGAACTTGGTTGAATGATGTTTGTGATTCAAATTATATGCCATGTGTTTTGTGTTGATGTGTGAAATTTGTGTCCAAAATGAACAAATGTAAGCGCCGGCTGCTCGCACTCGCTGAGCAGCGCGCGCTGAATTTTAACGCGGCTGCTGGAACTAGCGCTGCGTGCCGCGCCAAACCTGACGATAAACGCGTCGCAAATCAGCGTGTTGGACAACTGTTGAAGATGCTCTAGCTACGTCTAGCTATCTGCATCCCCGCTTTGAACGTAGTATCTAGCATTCTTGCGGGGGGCGCAGTGCTGTGGCGCTTTACCCTTTACCGTTTGATGCTTGTTCGATCGATTGGTCCGCATCACACGCCCGAATCGATCTCGAGGTCGGTCGATGGATTTCTGAGGCAAAAGCGTAGCGCGAATAAAGCGGAAAGGGCACGAAATAGGTAAAAGCCGGGCCTTTCGCGTCGGTGCCGACGTGCAGAATGTCAGCAAAGGATCGCCGCACCAGAGGTGCAAGGGATCACCAGGTGCGTGCCTGTGACAAGGATTGGAGCGGGAAAGCGGGACAAGGCTAGCTCATTTCCAGAAAAGGAAAGCTGAGCAAAGTGATAATCCCACAGATTTCAACGTGTTCATCTCAGCTTTTCTTCTTGTGTTAAAAGAAAAAAAGAAGCTTTTCTTCTTGACAACTAGGCTTTTCTTCTTTGGCAAGCTTTTATCAAGGTAGATTACGTTTAGCTCCTGATTTGTTTAGGGGATTGAACCAAGAAAAAATAATAACACGCTATATAAAATAACGTCGCTCCATAAAATATGTTATTAGTATATCATTAACGAGACATTGATCGATATAGTGAGATAATTTTTTACATGATATACCATATGCTATTAGGGACGCTATAGCACGCTATTTTTTCAATGGGTTTAACACGGCAGGAGATTAGTTTTTCTTTTGAGCGGTAAACCAAACTTTATTGATTCATGTTACGGCTTACAGGGATAACAAAGGGATCATGGGGTACTCCCAGCCACAAGTGGCGCCCCAACTCTAAAGTAGTACAAAATTTAACGAAATTATGAGCCAAAATGTTGAGCTGGCGGACTTTCAAAAATAAAATCACAACTAGTAAACTCTCTAGCCTGTGCCTGGATCTCCTTAATGATGGCACTATATCTTCCCACCATTCCAGTCTTGATTTCTTAAACCATTGTTTTGCAATCACAAGCGATAACAATTCGATCCAAGGATAGATCAAAAGCTAGGGCAAGGGACTCCCTGCACTCGAGCGCTTCCAGCATCGGCGGATCAGTTATATCATTGAACACCATTGTTGAGGACCCTAGGAATTGCCGTGTGTTGTCTCTACCAATAGTAGCAGCTGCTCCTGCTCCGCTTGTTTTTTAGATCCCTTCGTCAACTGGTATTTTGGCAAAACCCGGTTCAGGAGCAAGCCATCTCTGCATACCACTAGGGCGTCCCCCATTTTGTGGGCCTTGTGTAGTTCCTGTCGCCGCACATTGGATCGTTGCAAGTTCTGCGATAAAGTTTCTGATGAAAAAGTGTGTGGCATGCGGACTCTGTAGGAAGCCCTCGTGTATTGCTTTACGCCGCACCCACCATATTGTCCACATGGTCACCACAAACTTCACAAAGCCCTCATGTGGCAGGTGTTCCATTGCGGACAACAGCCATACCTTAGAGCTCGGTTCCGTGGAACATTGTATATAATTCATAACATCTTCATCAACTAATGACCAGACACATCAGGCAACCGAGCATTCAAAAAGTGAATGGCGCGACGAATCCGGCATTCCACATAGCTGGCACTTATCATCACCATACATGTTTCTGTTATGGCGTACATCCTCTCTCGATATCGTATGATTAGCCAATCTCCACAAGAAATTACGTACTTGCCCGAGCACTTGGACAGACCATAACAACGTCCATGACTTGGCTTAAGGAGCGTAATCAGAGGAGCCAGCATTGCCTTCTAACCACCGCTCCCTTCGCCTCTTTGTGTCACATAGCATTCTATATGCAGATCTTACCGAGAATAAGTTGTTCCTCTCATAGTTCCATGCCCGATGGTCCTCCATCTACCCCGTACATATAGGGATAGTTAGGATTGTCGTTGTATGTGCTGCTACAAAGACTTGGTCAAGGGCCTCCCTATTCCACGCCGCATTTTGAGCATCGATCAACTCTTGCACCAATGTTGGAGGATCAACCGACAAGAAAGTTGGCGGTCTCACTGTAGCATGTCTTGGTATCCAATTATCAAGCCATATCCTTGTAGTAGAGCCATCGCCAATCCTTCTGATGAAACCCTATTTGAGTACATTTCTTCCCTCAATGATTGCCCGCAAGACCTAAGAGGGGTGGTTGTCGAACTCGACTTCCATAATATTGCTTTGAGGGAAATATACGGCCTTTAAATTTTTTGCACAAAAGGAATCATCACGTTTGAAAGAGTCTCCACGGTTGCCTCGCTAGGAGAGCTAAATTGAACAACTCGAAACCTAGAACTCCCATGAATTTTGGTTGGGTCATAGAATTACATAAAACCCAAGCTGGCTTTCTTATGTCTTCTTTGCTCCCCCGCCAAAATAGTCTTATAAGCTTGTTCAGATGCTCACATAGGCCTCTAGGTAGTTTGAAGCATGACATTGAAAACACTGGAATTACCCATGCCATTGATTTTACTAAAACTTCCTTCCCCGTTGGAGATAAACATTTCTCCATCCATCCCTTCACTTTATTCCATAACATGTCTTTCAAATACTTAAATGCACCAAATTTGGATGTACCAACATCCGACGGCATGCCTAGATACTTTTCATTCAGAGTCTCATTAGGCACATTGAGGATAAATTTTATTTCATCTTTTATGGTGGTTGGACCTCCCTTGCTGAAAAAACAGATGTCTTTGAATTGTTGATTTTCTGCCCTGAAGCCTCGTAGTATTTCTCCAACAGGTTTGACACCTTAGTCGCCCTCCTCCAATTGCTTTAAAGAACAACAGGCTATCATATGCGAATAACAAGTGGTTGACCGTGGAGCTCAAGGCGCCACTTGTATCCCACCAAGTTGAGATGACTGACTTAAATTTTTCAATGGGCCTCAAAGGCCCTCCGATGCCAATAAGAGTACGTAAGGGGAGATAGGATCTCCCTGTCGGATCCCTCTCCTAGGTCTATACTTATCCAATTTCTTTCCATTGAATAAAACAGAGTATGATACTGATGTGACCAGGCTCATCACAATATCAGCCCACCTCTGGGAGAACCCATCTTTAACATTATTGCTCTTAGGTACTCCCATTCCAGTCTATCATAAGCATTCATCATGTCTAGCTTGAGAGCACAATGCCGGTGTTTAACTGCCATGTTACATTTCATAAAGTGCAAACATTCATATGCTACAATGATGTTATCCGTAATCAGCTGACCTAGTACAAAAAGAGATTGCTCTACTGAAATGATCTCTGGAAGTATCTCCTTCGGTTGATTAGCAACAACTTTGGAAGCTATTTTGTAGAGCACATTGCACAAACTGATTGAACGAAACTGTGAAAGTTGAGATGGGTTTTTTTTACCTTAGGGATTAAAACAAGATACATTTGGGTAATACCTTCGCACTATCCTTCCCCTCTATAATCTCGAGGACTACCTTAGTCACCTCTTCTCGACACACACCCCAGTGTTTCTGGAAGAAATGCAGCGAAAATCCGTCGGGGCCTGGTGCTTTAGTGGGGAACATTTGATAAAGAGTTGTTTTCACTTCCTTCTCCATGTAAGCCGCATCAAGTTGTACTCGCATTTCATTTGTGACCTTCATAGAGGCCGAAGCTAAGACTTGATGCATATATGTGCATCCCTCCAAAGTATAAAGACTTTCGTAAAACTCTGTTGTCATCGACTCAAGCTCATCTACATTTTTTGTTAGCTGCCCGTCCGGCCTAGCCAAGGCCTTAGTCCAATTCTTTCTCCTTCCTATAGATGCTCTTTATTGGAAATATTGTGTAATTCTTTCTTTTGTAATTCCTGGTCCTTTGGTTTTCTTTTAGAAAGAAGAACCAGCAAACTAGGCAATGAAAAAAAAACAAGGAAGAAAACAAATAGAAAGAACAAGAACCGTGAACACGACTGTTTTGAATCGAAATCACTAATTGAAGAGTACACATTTTGGACATCACTTCTCGTGGTTTGATTTTTTTTTTGTAATTTCATGAAATGTTCCATTTTTCAAATACTTGTCCAGAAATTCAAAATATATTTGAGGTTGAAAATTTTGTTCAAAATTTCATAATTTGTTTGTACATGCTTTGAAAACGCGAACCTTTCTTCAATTGGTAAACAAAATTTGAAACCTGGGATAATGTTTTAGATTCAGAACAAAAAAATTATACTATGAACAATTGGAAAATCCTGACTTTTTTTTTGAAATGCAAACCTTTTCTATATTAGTGAACAAAAAACTAAAACCGATTTTTGTTCAAATCATTCAAACATTTTCTTTAAATTGTTAAGAGAATTAAAAAATGGAACAACTTTTGAGTACGTTCAATTTTTTGGAAACAAGAACATTTTTATTTGTGAACAAGTTATGAAAATAGAGACACTTTTTGAAATCCCGCTCAATATTTCAAAAGTTCTGAAAATACTGAACAGATAACTTCTGAATAATTTTTGAAAAATAAGAAAAATATGCCGACTTTTATTTAAAATGCCAATATTATTTGAATTGACTACTGGTTATTGAAAACATGACCAATAAAAAACGTATAGAACATTTATTAAAGAATGAACATTTTGTAAGTTTCTAAAAAGAATTCTAAAAATATAAACAAATTTTGGAAATGCGAACATATTTCTAATTTGTGAACAAAATTATTAATCTTGTACATTTTCTGAAATCATATTTTTTCAAAAATGTGATCATTTTTGAAAAAAGCTGTTTATTTGTTCATAAATGTTTGTAAAAGAAACAAAAAAGAAAAGAGAAACAGAAACAGAAACAAAAACAAAAAAATCAAAAAAGGAAAAGAAATAGAAATAGCAGAAAACAATTAGGTTCAGAAAACCGCTAGAAGGTTTCTAAAACCGGTAAAAACCGGCTTGAAATATTAGATTCCCGAAAACGGGAATCTCCTTAACGTTGTAAACATGATTATGCCTCGTATAAGAGTTTCAACGAAAAACGACATTTTCTATTTAGCGCTGCAGGCGTCAATGTGCATTTTTGTTAAATGGGATGTCCACTAGACGCTGGGTGATAAACATTTCTTGAAGATTCTATGTTTTTTTATAAAATGTTACTGAATTTGTTTTAAATTTTCCAAAACTTATGAAATTTTCTGTGACAATCGATGAACCCTTAAATTCTATGAACTTTTTTGAATATCAATGAATGTTTTTGAAAATTGATGAAAATCTGTTTAAAAATGGATGATTTTTTAAATTGATGAACTTTTTAAAGATTTATGAACTTTTCTTTCAATTTAATGAAAATTTAGAAAATACATGAATGTTTTCTGAATTTTGATGAATATATTTCAAATTTAATGAACTACTTACAAATTTAAAGAACATTTTACAAATTGGATGAATTTTTTCAATGAAAACGTACTTTTTTCAAATGAATGAACTTTTTGGAAACATATAATTCTACTTTTCAAATGCATGAACTTTTTTCGTTCAATCTATAAACCTTTTTTGAGTTTATATTTTTATTTTCCATAAAATATAAAAACTCTATATGTATTTTCCTACTGTATAAGAAAAATAGGAAACAAATGAGCAGCTCACATGCATGCTAGTGGGCCTGCACAGGCGAGCGATGCTCCAGGAACCGGATAGGTAACGGAGGCCTGCAACACTGACTAGGAGCTCCCTTAGCTTGTGGGGATCTCGTATTAGACGAAATAATTAATTAGCGAGTACACCATCCAACGATTAATTTCATCTCCACAGGTTGTGACAAATGAGATACTGCATGCATGCCATTTGTCGCAACCTGGGAGTTTCCCTTTTTCCGTAGATCCGTTTTTTCAAAACGTTTTATCTCCTATATCGTGCGTCCAAATCTCGAACCGTTTTCATCGTTGGCTTTCTCGCGTCAAGATCTTCAAAACTAGATCCCATGTTGATAGGTTTTGATGATCTTTTTTTTTCCATGAAAAACCGGAAGAAAAAATCATGCCTCACGCGATAGAAAAAAAACACAAAACGCGGTTTTTTCCCTTTCCGAGAGGCACGGGTCATGCCTCTCGCGAAGGCAAAATCGTGTCTCTCGCCGAAGCAAAACCGTACCTGTCGCGAAGGCAAACTTATGCCTTTCATGAAACCAAAAAATCGTGCCTCTGGCAAGAAAAATGAAGACGCGTTTTTTTCTTTTCCCGTAAAAAAAGAAAACACATTTTTCATAAAAAAATATATTTTTTTCATCCAAAAGTTAAGAAAGACTGGTGAAAAACCATAACACCAAAAAAATTGAAAAAACCACTCAAAAAGACAAAAACGCGTGCAAAAAAAAACATAAACCAAAGGAAACGTTCAAAGCGCGACACGTGGCGGCGGCTGGAAACGTGCCGAATGGCGATTCGCGGAAGCGGTCACTGAAGGCTCGGGAGGGAGCGCTTGCTAACTAGTTGCTCTCCCTATTAGACGTTTGAAGCGCGAGAAGTCCTCTCTGGCGCCTACTACCGTTAGTTGGGCTGGTCCATGAAACACCACAGCGTCAAAATTTATATTTGAAAAAAGCTGCAAAGGGAAAAGTTGGCAGCTCCTATCCAGCGACGCATGCGCCCGTTATCGATTCGGAACCTGCAGCGCTGCTACCAAGGGCCGGCCCATTAGAGGTATGCCCAGTTTTTCTTTATGAAAATAAAAATATAAAATCAAAAAAGGTTTACAGATTTAGAGAAAAATGTTCATCCATTTGAAAAAGTTCATATCTTTAAAAAAAGGTTCATCAATTTTGAAAAAAGTTCATCAGATAAAAAAATAAAGTTCATTGAAAATGAAAAAAATTTAATCCAATTTAGTAAGAGTGCACTAATTTTCTAAAAAGTTCAATAAATTTACAAAAATGCCTTAAAACTAAATAAAAATTAATGTAGTTTTTTTTTTAAAGTTCATTGAACTGAAAAAAGTTCATAGATCTTAAAAAAATGCGCATCACAATTCAAAAAAGTTAATCAATATTCAGAAAAGTTCATTAATCTTAAAAATAGATAATCTAAATTTTCTAAAAAATTATCAATATTCAAGTAAGTTCATACATAAAAAAAATCTTTAAGTGATGTTTAGATGGGACTGTCCATTTATAAGTAACTTAGGCTTCGGTTAACAAAAATGCACATTAACTAGCTCTGCCAAGATACATGTCGATGGTGCTGTTAGAAAGGGAAGAGGAGGTCCCGTTGCAGCTGTTTGTTGGGATAGTCAAGGAAATTATATGGGGAGCTCGGCGTTTGTGATTGCAGGTTTGGAGGATCCAGCAATCCTATAAACCATCGCTTGCCGTGAGGCCTTGGCTCTCGCAGATGATCTCAACATAACACACATCGCCATAGCGTCAGATTCAAAACAAACTATTTCGGATATTAAGAAGGGTGCAGGAGGGCGTAATGGTTCTATAGTTCATGAAATCTCTCTTAGAGTTTCCCTTTTCAATTGTATTTTTTATTTTGAAGGCCGTGCTGCAAATTCTGAAGCACCTAAGTTAGCTAAGTTCTCGCTAGGTCTGGGTCCGGGCCGCCATGTATGGCTGGGTCAACCCCATGATCCTCGTTGTATCCCACTATCTGTGGTTTTTTATGAATAAAGTTGGCCTTACCCCTAAAAAAAAAATAGCGCCTGTGATGCCAAATAGGAAATGCCGAAAAAGCTCTTTCCACGTTTTGAACTCATACAGTTATATTAGCGTACGTGTTGTATTGACCACTCGAGCTACCAAGCATTAGTGATAGGTACCGACACCAAACGCTTCATAATAATGTCATTATATTGATATATATATATTTTGAATAATTGGACCAAGAAATCATGACTTTGAAAAGGTTCGTAGATTTCAAAAAGGTTCCTCAATTTTCAAGAAAAATTCATGAACCTGAAAAAAGTTCATCAATTTTCAAACAAAACCTCATTAAATACGAAAAATGTTCATGTATTGAAATTTTTTCATTGAATTAGAAAAAAAGCACATCAATTTTGATAAAGGTTCATCTTAATTGAAAATGTGCATGAATTTTCAAAACAATCAGTTTGTTGAATTTGAAAGAAACATCGATTTTGAAAAACAAGTTCATGGTTTTTTGTAAAAAGTTCATTGGATTTAAAAAAACATTGAATTCGAAAATTAAGTTCGTGGATTTTTGAAGAAAATTCATCAAATGTTTATATAAGTTCACAACTTTTGAGAAAAGTTCATTGATTTGGAAAAACATTCATGGATTTGAGAAAAAAACGTTCGCTGATTTTGAAGAAAAAGTTCATCAATTTAAAATTGTGCATTTATGAAAAATAAATGAGTATAAAAGTAAAAAAAGAAATGCAAACTGGAAAAAGACTAAGAAATACTCCCTCTGTCCCAAATTTTTTGTCTTAAATTTGTCTAGATATGAATGTATTTGGTCAAGTTTTAGTATTTAGATACATCAATTTCTACACAAATCTAAGACAAGAATTTTGGGACGGAAGAGGTAGAAAAGAAAAAGGAATGTAAACTAGAGAAAGACTAAAAAGTCCATCAAGTTTGAAAACTAGTTCATCGATTTTGAAAAAAATCTCAAATTTGAAGAAAAAAAATCCATCGATCTTGAAAAGAGTTCACTGGATTTGGAAAAAGTTCATCGAATTTGGATAAAGTTCATGAAGTTTTATAAAAACTTTATCGAATTTGAAAATCGTTCATCCTGTTAAAAAAATAATTGAATTTGAAAAAAGTTCATCGAATTGATGGTACGATGAAACAAAAACCGAAAAACCCAAAAAACAAAAATCAGAAGAAAAAAACGAAAAAGGAAAAAGCGAAACAAAAGTATGGAACATATAATAGTGATGGAAAAGTTCTACATTAAGTTCTCGTGGTCGTGTGGTTACCAGAGTGCGAAGTGAATCAGGAGATCCTGGTTCGGTTCCTAGCTCTTATGAACTTTTTGGGGCATTGAAAATCAAGAAAAAAACGCTACGTAAAGAACTAATAAAAGAACTAACGCGTTGGTTTGCAAAAACGGTCCGAGCCCAGCTAACGCGCTGCATGCGCCGGTTTGCAAAAAGAAGTAAAACAGACGCCTGCGGCTCTAAATAAGATTTGCCTAGCTTGTGGGCCATGTACTCTTGTTGGGTTCCAATGGACAGACCAAAGTGGGCCTTCAGAACGCACCAGCTGCTGTCGCCTAGTACGACGGCGACCGTAGTTTGCAAGGACATCACACGCTACGTCTACGGCGACCGTCCGCAACTATGCAGGTACAAGTATATGTATGCGCCGGGACACCGGACCGGACTATCACGGTACGAGGAGATAGGTAGACCGTTGACCATCTCGAGCGCAAATATACGCACGTACGCCTCACGGCCTCGTTGTGGTGTGTGAACACCGGCGACCGTTTGGTCGGTTCAGATCTACGTGGATGTTGATGGAAGGATTTGCGTTCCCCGGCTAGCTTCACGTGATCCATGGGCATCCCGCATGCTCGCAACTCACTTGAATATCCGGCAATTTTTCCGGTCGCGTAATCAAAGGCATCTCCAAGGGTGTGTCAAAATATCTCCCACGTACGTACGTCTGCGTCTGCGTAAAGCAGAGGGTGAGCTTCATAACCTGAGCTTCATATGTCTGCCAACATGCTAACTTTTGTACTCCCTCCGTCCTAAAATAAGTGTCTCAACTTTGTACTATCTTTAGTATAAAATTATATTAAGCTTAAGACATTTATTTTAAAACGAATGGAGTATTAGCATATGTGCAGAAATGGTCACGTGCGGCAAACATCTAAGGAGTATAGTATAGAGCAAGAAGGAATACACAATTTATGATATACTCCGTCTCGCCCTTTTTACCATGCATATAAGATTTGTCTGGAGTCAGACTTCATATAATTTCACCTTATTTATATGAAAAGATATTAAGATGCACAATACTAAACTTACACAACAAAAGAAAATTTGATGACACATCTAATGATACTCCCTTCATTTTTGTATACAAGGTCACAAATTCATATTACAGGTATTAAGGTAAAATTTAATGCATTTTAAGTCAATGTTTCAAGACAATTTGTTGTTGAGTAAATAGGCAATTTTCCGAGTAGATTAATCCACAAAATAATAAATAGCATGGCATTGACTAGACTAATGACATACTGATCTTGAGCTAACCTAGCACATACTACGCATATAGTGGATACATCTATGCAAACAAGTAGTACTTCTAGAATAGATACGAACAAGAGGATAAACGAGTCATACCCTCCAATCGGCCAGTTGGCCGTAGCAGCAGCAGCGGCGGCGGCGGCAGTATCCTCTGCCGTCTTCTTCTCGGCTTCCTCGCGGAGACGATCAGCTTCGCTTGGTGAAGACATGGCGATGACGAGGGCGACGCGGACGTAGACGAAGCAGACGGACGGAGGCGAGCAGTCGCGTGATCGCTCCCCAAAAACCTAATCGCCCCTCTCCCGTACAGGAACCGGAGAGGCGAGGTTTCGGAGGCCTGCTCTCCCGTCGACCGTGTACGCGGTAAACGGGACGGAGTCGCCGGCGGTAGCAGCAGTCAAGGAACGAAGGCGTGAGGCAGATGTGATCTGAGGCGAGGTTTCGGAGGCCTGCTCTCCCGTCGACCGTGTACGCGGTAAACGGGACGGAGTCGCCGGCGGCAGCAGCAGTCAAGGAACGAAGGCGTGAGGCAGATGTGATCTGAGGCGAGGTTTCGGAGGCCTGCTCTCCCGTCGACCGTGTACGCGGTAAACGGGACGGAGTCGCCGGCGGCAGCAGCAGTCAAGGAACGAAGGCGTGAGGCAGATGTGATCTGAGGCGAGGTTTCGGAGGCCTGCTCTCCCGTCGACCGTGTACGCGGTAAACGGGACGGAGTCGCCGGCGGCAGCAGCAGTCAAGGAACGAAGGCGTGAGGCAGATGTGATCTGATTTTCGTGACGGCTAGGGTAGGCGATCGCGTGCTTAAGCCCACGTCCGAGTCGGTAACAGCCACGATCCGACGTCTCGGATCGTTCCTTGTCCGTTACGTATTCTCCGTTCCTGACCGGCAAAAATAAGCGCGTAGGTATGAGCTCGGCTCATTCCCGCAACTCGCGTCGTGACGAGGCGGGCGGCGGAGGAGGAGTGCGCGGGGGCACCTTCTCTTCTCACTCTCCAATAGCATGTGGAAGAGAGACCCTTATAAAGGGGTCCAAACTCTCCTCCACTAGCGGTGTGGGACTAAACTCCCACCACCTTGCCATGCCACCACCTACATGGGCCCTTGTAGATTTTTCTGAAATTCTCTAATGGGCCTAAGGCCCACCTCCAAATTTCAACATTTGTCCCCTTGTTTGCCGTGTAAATTAATGTATTTTTTTCTCTCATGCACATCAAGCCAATAATCTCACTTCCTAATGCATGGAAGGGATAATTAATGTTCTCCTTTGTTAGTAGTACGAGACACACATCATTAATATTACATCGATTAGTGTTACTGGTCTTGTATTTGTGCAAATTGTAATTTTGACAGTGGCCTTGTATATAAAAACGTCAGGAGTATTGATTTTGTATTGGGAATGATGATATTAATTTCTATAAAGTTGATTGAACTTTACAATGTTTGATTGTAGAAAATTATATGTGGTGTAGAAAGAACCGGAGGGAGTATATTGCATCAGAGTAATATTATGATTCACGCTAGGAGGTGTAGAACCAAATAGACGTGCACAAATTTCCCAATTATCTTCCCTCCTACTTAAAGGAACATAATGTTATGTTGTTCGCTCATCCTTTGTCAATCTTACATACGTATCCCCCAAGTTCTCACATTTTTTATTACTTCTCCTCCCGTCTCTTGTCCCCACATCCCATCAATTTTGCCTAAAAACGCATCAGCAGCCTCACCTTTTATTGGCTTGCCAAAAAAATAATTCTTCAATAAGTGAATATGAAGGGGAGCCTTGTACGGTGGTAAATTTGTTGCCCCGTAATCTCACATGTTCGAAACCACAAACTCTTAAAGAAATGTAGAAAATTGTTACGTACAATTGACCCAAAATGTTCAAACACTTTCCCGGACCCTACGCAAATGGGAGCTGTGTGCATCGGGTTTCCGCTTTAATACGTCAATAAATGTTTTTGAAGTAAGATTACCAAAAGCTATACTTTTAAAAAAGCATTAATACAGACACCTAAATCACAAGCTAACATAATAGAATATTTAGCACCGCGTTGCACTGGACATGTAATTATCTAGTAACTTGAAAGAAATCTTGTACGATGCAACCCACGCCAGAAATAAGCCTCCTAGTTACTCATTTGAAAATTCAAGAGCAAGCTAACCTAATAGAGCATTTATTCTCTCATTAGAACGCACACCCAATTATCTACTCCCTCCGTTCCTAAATATAAGTTTTTTTCGAGGTTTCATTAAAGGACTACATACGGATGTATATAGACATACTTTAGAGTATAAATTCACTCATTTTGCTCCGTATGTAGTCCTTTAGTGAAATCTCTTAAAAAACTTATATTTAGGAACGGAGGGAGTACTAACCTAAAAAAAATCTTCTACAATGCAACCCATGCCGGAAAGAACCATCTTGATGAACACTCATTCTATTCTAACCTAGCTATAAGGAGGCTGGGCAACCCGCCATCCCAAGTGCTCCCTCAATTTCATCTCGTTTTGACCCTTCGATTGGGCCTTGGTCGGGTCAACGTTGTTTTGCCAGCCGTTTGATTCTTACAGTCCGTTTTGACCTCGAATTGCTTCGTGGGTGACTCGTGGGCTCCGGAAAGCCTTCCATTTGTTGGGTCAGATTGCATCGGGTGAGCCACTCTTGCTGCATTGCGAGTCTTGTCACATGGAGTCTGCGTCGTGCGGCGAGGGCAAGCTGCAGTGGGGTTGGCTGGCGTTTATGCAGCCAGTTTTTACGCCCACACCGGTGTTGTACCGATGCCAGGCGGGCCAATGTTGTCCTCGGTCCTGCTTGTCGGTTGCTGGGTTGCATGTCGCACGGCGTGGGGGTGTAGGTTAGAGCTTTTTCGGGTCAACTGCTCATGGTGGGACATTCCCGGTGCACTGCCCACGTCGTGGGGAGCAATTGCAGAGGGGGTTGACTAGTGCGTGTGCACCCGACTACTCCACTCGCCTTTGGCTTGCCGTGATGATGGGTGGGCCGACACTGTTTCTGGTCCCACTCGTCGGTTGCACTAGATGCCCCTCTCGTTGGTGGGTTGGCAGTTTCCGTGTGGAGGAGGTTTTGGCCAATCAACTCAACACCGCGTGCGGGGGTCACACGATCGTGTGGTCTGCACTCTGCACCAGATCATGGGCGCTGATTTTGCCGATCCCCCTCCCACCCGCATGTGACCCACCCTCCTCCTCCTCGACCTCCCTCGTTTACAAATTCAAGAACGAGCAAACTTAATAGAACATTTATCGCCAGTTGCAACAAAAAAGGGGCGAACGGATCTGGCCGGCGGCGGAGGTCTCTCCGATCATCGACGTAGGGGTAGGAATCCAGTGTCATTCTTCCCATGAGCGTAGTGCCTACCCACCTCAAAAGCCTTCCGTGTGCCTAGGGTTGCACGGTCGTAAGACACCCAAAACCCTACATCCCATTGGTAGAGAGAGGAAGTGGGGGGATGGATGCGGTGGATGGTTTGATGAGGGGATTGCGGCTGTCCGAGGAGGAACGGCGTGGAGTCAAGATCAAGATCCTGGATCGCGAGAAAGGGAAGACAATGGCGGCGCAGGCGGTGGGGAAGGTACTGTCGGAAAAGTTGGCACATCCTGATGCGATCCGGCTGTCACTAGGGCGTGTGTGGTGTCCGATCAAAGGAATTGACTGCAAGGAAGTGGGAGAGAACCTGTTTGTATTCAGATTCAACCAAGAATCCAGGAAGAGGAGGGCCTTGGAGGATGGACCTTGGATGTTTGAGAAAGATCTGGTGGTGGTGGAAGATTACGATCCAGGGAAGAGGCCGGAGGACTATGCTTTTAACGAAGTACCCATTTGGGTGAGGATCTTTAGCCTTCCGTTAGGGATGATGAACGTTCATGCAGCAGAGGTCATAGGGAATATCATTGGAAGCTATGTGGAGGCGGATGTTGGAGGAAATGGGGAAGCTATGGGAAGGTTTATGAGGGTGAAGATCAGGATGAACATCGACAAACCAATCATGAGGGGCATCATGCTGGATGAAGCTTCCACGGGGACTGGACAGAAACAGAAAAGGAATATGAACATTGATGGGGGCAGGGAGGAGGAGGAGGGAGCTTGGTGCCGGTTTGAATATGAGTTTTTACCTGATTTCTGCTATGTCTGTGGACTCGTTGGACACAGTGAGAAAATGTGTGAGATGAGGATGGAGAAAGGGGAGCAGGCGCAGTTTGCATGTTGGCTTCGAGCAGATATGGGTCGGAGGAAGATATATGGAGAGGAGGCCGGTAGCTGGAGGGGTAGAGGAAGAGGAGTAGGCGGAGTCAAACCCTTTGGGAGTAGTAAGTCACAGGAGCGATCTGGGAGTGGAAGTGACAGTCTATCGTGGCGAAAGGATAGTTCTAGGAGTACGGAGGGTAAGCAAGTGGAAGCAGAGAAGGGGGAGGAGGTGACTAGCCCGGCTAAACAAACAATACCAGTGGAGGGGGAGGGGGGTAAATCTAAGAGGCAACTCATGGTGGCACAGGAGGGTGGGACAGGAGTGGAAAAGGAGGCAGTTCAGGCCACGGATCCTCGCCCACATGCAGAAGTCACAGACAAATCTCGTCAGGCAGGAGTAGAGGGAGCGAGCATTGCTACTATAGGTCATCTTGCAGAAGGGGGAAGGAACCTGATTGACACACAACTAGAGGGAGTGGGAGCGCAGGAAGGGGAAGAGGTGAGGAAGGCCAAAGGCTCTGGGCAAAAGAGGTTCAAACGCATTGCAAGAGCAAATGGGGGCAGCGGAGTAGAAGTCCAGAACCAGGGTAATCTCGCTGGACACAAACGGCCCCAAGAAAGTTGGGTGGCGGAGGAGGAGGCAAAGAGGGGGCGGATGGACAATGGTGACGAGTTGGTACGGGAGCAGAGGAAGGAACAGAAGTCATGCAAACCTTGAACTCATCGGCCGGGCTGTTGGAGCAGCCCCGCCGGAATCAATGAAAATCATAGGATGGAACTGCCGGGGGCTCGGGAACGGCCCGGCAGTTCAAAGTCTCCTCGAGCTGGGGAGAATGGAGGATCCCGATATCATGTTCATGTCAGAAACCAAGCTTTCGGACAGGGAGATGGAGAAGTTCAAGTGGAAGTTAGGACTAAGTAATATGATCGCATGGAGTTCGGAGGGACGGAGTAGAGGAGTTGCACTCTTCTGGAGGAAGGAGGTCCGGTTGGCTCTCAGATCTTATGGTCGACGGCACATTGACGTTGATGTCACAGAGGAGGATGGAGGGGTTTGGAGGCTGACTGGGATCTATGGAGAGTCGGAAGCAGAACGCAAGAAGGAGACCTGGCGCACCATGCGTCTGTTGGGGCAGCAACACCAGCCGGGGAGACCATGGATGTGCCTAGGTGACTTTAATGAGATACTTCTGGATGGTGAGAAGGTAGGAGGGTGTCGGCGGCCCCAAGCATGTATGAATAGATTCCGGGCGACCTTAGACGTAGCAGGCTTGTGCGACATTGGGTACACTGGAGATAAGTTCACATGGAGGAACCATAGTAAGGATATGCAGTCCTATATTTGTGAGCGGTTGGACCGAGCTACAGCCAATACCAACTGGTGTGAGCGTTTCCCCGGCTTCTCGATTGTGAACGCGAGTCCACGCCATTCAGACCATCGGCCGCTAATCGTCAATACGGTGGGTGAGGAAGATCGAAGAGGAGGTGGGGGTGACCGGGGCTTCCGATTTGAAGCCTGGTGGCTACAGGAGGAAGGGTGTGCTGAGGCGATTAAGGAAGCATGGGACGAAGGGAAAGATGAAGGTTGTAGTGTAGTGCAAAATCTACGGAAGGTGGCGGCCAGAATGCGCACCTGGCACAAGGAGGAGATTGGGGAGTTGGCAGGACGTCTAAAGAGGGCACGGGCTGATTTGGAGAAGTGCATGCGGGAACCAGTGTCTGAATCCAAAATCAGAGAAGAGGGGAGACTACGGGGCGTAGTGCATAATCTTGAGGAGAAGAAGAACACAAGAGCGAAGCAACGAGCCCATGTAGCTTGGCTGAAGGATGGAAACAAGAATACTAGTTATTTCATGGCAGTTGCTTCTGCCAGGAGGAAGAAGAACAAGATTAAGGGGCTTAGGAGGGAGGATGGCACGGTAGTGAAGGAGGGGGAGGAGCTGACTAACTATGTGCCTTCGTTTTTTCAGGACCTGTTCACCTCTACCCTGGGAGACCGCTTGCCTGAGCTCCTGGGAACGGTGCAACCCCGTGTCACAAATGCAATGAACAATCTCATGACTGCTGAGTTTTCGCGAGAGGAGATCAAAGCCGCGCTGGATCATATTGGTGATCTGAAGGCCCCGGGGCCAGATGGGATGCCGGCGATCGTGTACAAAAGCAGTTGGCCTCTTATGGGGGACCAGGTTGTGGAGGAAGTGTTAGCAGTTCTGCACGGAGGTGAAATCCCACCAGGGTGGAATGATACTATCGTCGTCCTAATACCCAAGGTCAAAAACCCAAGTAGGATCAAGGATCTGCGCCCGATCAGTCTGTGTAATGTTATCTACAAGCTAGTGTCAAAGGTGATTGCCAACAGAATGAAAATGATCCTCCCTGAGATTATCTCTGACAACCAAAGTGCATTCGTTCCAGGCAGGCTCATTACAGATAATGTGCTGATCTCTTATGAAATCTCGGACTACCTGCTTCACAAGAAGAAGGGGAAAGAAGGGCATGCGGCAATCAAGGCCGACATGAGCAAAGCGTACGATCGGGTTGAATGGCACTTTCTGGAGGCCATGCTGCTCAGGTTGGGTTTCGTTCCAAGCATTGTACAACTAATTATGAAGTGTATTACAACGGTGAGATACCAAATCAAAGTCAACGGTGCTCTTACAAATCAGTTCAGCCCATCCAGAGGTTTACGGCAGGGGGACCCTTTGTCGCCGTACCTATTCATCATCTGTGCGGAGGGACTATCAGCGTTACTCCATGATGCAGAACGATCAGGCCGCTTAAGTGGAGTCAAGATCTGCAGCACGACGCCAAGTGTGTCCCATCTTTTCTTTGCTGATGACTCTATTCTGCTCATGAAGGCTGATCTGCAGGAGGCTGAGGTGCTGCGAGGCATACTGGACCTGTATGAGAGTTGCTCGGGCCAATGCATCAACACGGAGAAATCTGCGATCATGTTTAGTCCGAACACTCATGAGGACATATGAGCAATAGTGAAGGGTGTGCTAGGGATCCAAAGTGAGAATTGGAATGATAAGTATTTGGGATTGCCGGTACATGTGGGACGCTCCAGGAGGAAGGCGTTCGCGTATATAAAAGGGGTTGTCACAGGGAGAATATATGGATGGAAAGAGAAGTTGATCGCCAAACCAGGCAAATAGGTTTTGGTTAAGGCCGTTGCACAAGCTATTCCAACCTATGCGATGTCTTGTTTTTACCTTACCAAGACCTTTTGTGAGGAGCTCAGCTCATTGCTAGGGCGCTCCTGGTGGAGTCGACAAGACAAGGAGGATACTATTCACTGGATCAGTTGGGAAAAGCTTACACGACCGAAGAATCAAGGTGGTCTGGGGTTTAGAGACATGGATAGTTTCAACATAGCCATGCTGTCGAGACAGATCTGGAGGCTAATCCAATACCCAGATACACTCTGTGCCAGAGTTCTGAAGGCCAGATACTTCCCCAACACCCATGTTCTGAACACTACCCCTAAACTGGGCATATCTTACTCATGGCGCAGCCTGCTTCATGGGTTGGAACTTATCAAGGAGGGATATATATGGCGGATTGGGGATGGTGAGCATGTCAATATCTGGAGGGACCCCTGGATTCCGAGACCATGGTCAAGAAGGGTGGTAACACCTAGGCGTGGGAACCTTCTGGAGCAGGTGTGTGAGCTCTTTGATCCAGTCACTGTTCAATGGGATGAAACACTTGTTCGTGGGACGTTTTGGCCGGAGGACGCCCGGTACATCCTGCAAATCCCCCTGTGAGGAGTTTCGGATTTTGTAGCCTGGCAGTATGACAGTAAGGGCTCCCATTCAGTGAAAAGCGCGTACAAATTGCAGGTGAAACTCAACAAAGCTATGGACAGAGGGGATGTGGGATCTAGTTCGGGTGGCGCGACTATTATCCCGCGAGCTGATGACTCTTGGACCAGACTGTCGAAGTTAAAAAGCCCAAGGAACATCCAAATGTTCACATGGAGATTGAAGCATGAATCCCTAGCGTTTCGGATGAACCTTAAGAAGAGAGGGATTCCAGTGGAGGATACGAGGTGCCTATTTTGTGGTAAGGCAGACGAAGATGGGGGACATCTATTCATTAAGTGCAAATACTCCAAGGTGGTGTGGCGTGAGCTGGAGCTGGAGCAGGAGAGGAAGGTATTGCAGAATATCCCATCAGTACATCATGCCCTGGACTATATCTGGAGTCTTAGCGAGAATACGAGACTGCATATCCTAACCTTCTGGTGGCTCTGGTGGTCTAACCGCAACAAACTAAGGGAAGGAGAACTCCCGGAGGCGGCAGAGGTCGTTGCCTGCAGGACACGAGCTAATGTCATGCAATATGAACAAGTCTATACCCGCTTGGACCCTGAAAAGGAAGCCCCTCGTTGGCGAAAACCCCCTGACGGCATGATCAAGATCAATATGGATGGGTCCTTTGTTCCGGGGGAGGATAGCTCAGGCTGGGGCGTGGTGGTGCGTGATTCGACTGGGAGCGTCATTGGTGCACGAGCAGGTCATCAAGCCCATGTGCAGGATGCATTCGCGGCTGAACTATACGCCCTGGCACATGCGATCTCTTTCGCAGCTGACCTTGGGGTCGTGAGGGTCATTCTGGAGACAGATTGCTCGTTGCTAATGGAGGCCATGGACTTTGCCCGTGTCGATGCTTCTGCATACGCAGCGGTAATCGAGGACCTGAAGTACCAGCTCAAAATCTGGTTTTCTGCACATGAAATCATGCTCTGCCGGCGGGCAGCAAACTCGGTTGCGCACCAACTAGCTAGAATCGCTCGTATGTATCATCCCAACCAAGTAGAGGAGTGGGATAACCTTGTTCCTGCCCATGTGGCAGTTTGTGTGGAAGGGGATCTACCCTCACACCATTTAAGTTAATGAGTATTGTGATTTCCCTCAAAAAACACACACATGCAATTACCTAGTAACCTAAAGAAATAATCTTGTATGATGCAACCCATGGCGTAAAGAACCCTCGTAACTAACTCTCATGTAGAAATTCAAGGATGAATCTTCTTAGTGTCCAATGTTACCTAAAATTTGTTTAAAATTTATTTAATAAAATAATATACAAGGTATACTTTAAACCTTGATTTACTATATGTTATATCTAAAAACTAGCGGCAACTAACTTATTTAGAGCACATACAACTATATATGTTACCTCATCATGATTGCCTCTTCACCCCAATTAGCTTTAGAAGATGATTGCATGCATACGTCTTTCATATCCAGTTTCATTCACCCACATTATTTAACTGAGGCAGATATAATGGAATCATAGATACACAATATGTTACAAATACAAATGTTGATGTTCCTACAATTGTATCTCATCGAGAAATATTGTTACCAATTATCGCAACAACGCTTGAAGTATCATCTAGTATAACTTAATAGATGATCATCACTGATATATTTCTCTCAACAACATGTAACCATGCCACCCAAGGTGACATAATGCATGGCAAAGGGGCCACCATTGCCTGGAAAAAAAGGGCCACCACAACATGCAACCATGCATGCTATGTGTATTCAATATATATTCTAGAACTATATAGTAATCAAACAATAAGAAAAATATCAAAATTAACTCCTATATTATTACTTTAAAAATTCATATTCATATAAAACGCTCAATTCTCACAAGAACACACGGGGTGCCATCTGTATAGTATTTTGAGTAGCTTGCTTTTTTCTTAACAGGCCGTTTTAGATCATGCCCATGAACTTATGGGCTAAACCTATTGATGGGAATATGTTGTGGCTGGGCTCCAATGGACAAACCAAAGCGGTTAGCGGACCGATATCCTATAGATTGAGCGGTACTCAAAGTCCATAACAACATCTACAATTGGACACCTCAAACCATTCCTTATATGCCCGCGGGACGCGGACCCGTCCAATCGATGATCAGATAGGAGAAAAGGATTGAATGATCCAACCGAATTCCTCGTATCATCCTTATACATCCAAACTGTCCACAAATGCATATATTCATCTCAAATATAAAAAGGATGTGAGGGCTCAGTAGCACGCCCACGCGCCTGGTCTGTCTGTGACATAGAACGCGATCCACCCCAAATTACCTTTTGTTTTAGTCATTCTTTTCTTTATCTCTCTCCCTTTTCATCAACCACGTGCAAGTGACGAAACGTACGAAAAAAATAAATAAAAAAATATAACTATGCGAATGCACAAATAGGATCAAACATGTTTGTGGACGTTTAGAATGTTTTATTTACTATGTCTGGCTATGGATGCTCTAATGCAGCCCACAACGCACCCACCTGCTCTCACCATGCGACAGTGACCAGAGTTGAAACTGAGAATAACGGACCACAGGACCAGACTAGCCGTGCAACTACTTACCTACGTACTTCCTCTAGGAGATGATTTTAATTCAAAGAATAATGGAAAGCACCCTGCGCCGCCGCGCCGGCCCAACTGTTGGGCCGGTCGAGCTCCAGCCGTCAGATTTGCCCCCCCCCCCCCCCGAGCCGTCAGATCCCGTCGTCCCCATCCCTCCTATCTTCAACCTCTCGCACGGAAAAAGGGGAGAGGCCCGCCTCGCACCCGCTGACGCCCCAGCACGCGCCGACCGCCTCGCCTCACCTCCTCACCGCTGGCCGCCCTCACCGTCGGTCGCTGCCCTCGCCGCCCTCACCTATATCGCCTTCTGTGCGTTTCTAACCTCCATGAATGTAGCAACGTGCGCTCATGGTAGCAACCCTTGTAAAAAACAATACGGTTGCAACAAAACAGAACGACAAATATAGCAAAATTGTATAAAGGTTGCAGCATTTCCCATCATGGTTGCAACTCGCCCATGTCAACGGTTGTAGCAAAAAAACAATACGGTTGCAACAAAAAAAATGACTGATGTAGCAAATTTGTATAATGGTTGCAGCATTTTCCATCATGGTTGCAACTCGCCCATGTCAACGGTTGTAGCAAAAAAACAATACGGTTGCAACAAAAAAGAATGACTGATGTAGCAAATTTGTATAATGGTTGCAGCATTTTTTCATCATGGTTGCAACTCCGGCGAAGTTTGGTTGCAACTCTCATGGACGTGGTTGTAACTTCTTTTATCAACGGTTGAAGCTATTTTTATGCCGTTTGAAGTTTTTTGCACACCGCTTGTAGCTTTTTTTAATAGATGCACACACACAGATCCGTCCATGGCAGGAGGCAGCCATGTCATCTCCCCTGTGGCTCGGCCCGAGCACCGGCGATGGTGGTTTTGCAGCAGCGCCAGCGAAGGGTACGAGGGCGTGCGGTGGTGTCTGCGGGGGAGGGGGCGATGGCGGCCTGCGCAAAGGGAACGCTAATGAAGGTAAGAGGGCGTGCGGCAGCGCCTGCGCGGGGGAGGGGGCGACGGCGGCCTGCACAGAGGAGAAGCACGCGACGGCGGCACCTGCTGGGGGGAGGGGGCGACGGCGACCTGCGTAGAGGGGAAGCACACGACGGCGACGCCTCGCGGGGGGAGGGGCGACGGCGACTTGCGCAGAGGAGACGCACGCGATCCGCCCAGATCGGACGAACACGGTGCGTCCGGTCGAAACGGTTCGACCGACGCGTCGTATATAAACGTTTCCCAAGAATAATACATATGCGCCATCCGGACGGAAGAATACCGGACGATACTAGCACTGTGCCGTAGGAGACGAGTAGAGTGTGTTGACCATCTCGACTACAAGAATGGCACCCGTGGTTTGCATAGCGGTGAGGCCATCAAGTCGTTCTAAATCTTACCAATCATCTGTATTCATATTCGTCAATGATGTAATTTTTTCTTATACCATGTTGTCTATATCATGTTGATTATATATTGATTAATAAGAAAATATGAGATAGACTATGATTTATCCTACCTTGCATTGTACTTCAAATTGATCACTCTATTCCTATATATAGGTCTATGAGACTCAAGTAATACAACAACTATTCACCAATCCCTCTCTCTCGTCAACATGGTATCTGCTGCAAATTCCTAGACCTAGCCGTTGCCCACTGCTTCCTCCCCGCGCGCCGCCCCGGGGGCAGTTGGCCTCCATGATCGCCGTCGGAGGCCGCGTCGCCCGTACCTAGGTTTGTCCACCGGTCTTGTTGACCGGCTGTCCTAGAGAGTCTTTTTCCCAATCTCTTGATCCGGATTTTTCTCTCCTCCGCCGGTCGCTTTGGTCGACGTTTTATTTTCGGTTTTCCGATCTAAGAACGGTTTGCGTCGCCCGCCGCTGCCATTGTCGACTCCCGCGCCTCTAATCCGACACCGACATCGACTCTTCACCCATCACATCGTCATCCATCGCGCGGAAAGGATGGACGCGCCGCCCAAGGGACGCCTTCGTGCATGGCCGTCGGCCGCTCGCCCGCGTTGTGACAGCCCGATGCCGACGTTCTAGAAGATTCCCCTTTTCTTTCCGTTTTCGTCGTGTGTCTATTTTCTTTTGTCGCATCATCATCGCATCATTCGCATCATCTGCGTTACATCAACATCTCCGTTGCCGCCAGTTTTCAAAACTTGCATCCGTTAGTAGTTGCCGGTTCTCGTCGTTGTCCGTTCTGAGCCCGACCGCACCCGCACGCGCCCGCGGCATCGTCAAACCTTGTTTTAAAAGTGTGCGTAAAACTTTCACTGATTGGGGTGAAATTTGACGTGCGGTGTTATTTTAATATAGCTAGGACGCCTGTCGAATTTCGTCGCGATCGGAATCCGTCTGGTACCCGAACGATCGACCGTAGCAACACCGTATTCGGTCTATCGTCGGACGTTTCTCGGTGTCTTGAGAATTACGTTGCCGGGTGCCGTTTTCCGTCTCATCTCCGCCTAGCCCCTCTGCACAGTGCTTCGTCCCTACGCGCAGCCCAGTCCGAAACCTCCCGGTGCCCGAAACACACGGTTGTGACCGTTGGATCCGGTTCAACCCGTAATACCGCAAACCATCATCGGTTTGTCCATTGGACTCCCTAACCTAGTTATTCTCGACCGTCTGATCTGCATCGGAGGGTCCTGATAGACTCTAGCCCAATTCAATAGCTTTATATAAAAAGAGGTCCAGCCCTAATTCCTAGGGATCTTGTCCCATCACCGCCGCCGCCACTCCTCCTGTTTCCTCGGGATCTCGTTCCCCTGCCCAACCAGCAAGAAGCATGCCCCGAGCCACCTTCTACTCTGCATGTTGGACGCGTCCACGAGCCGGCAGATGCCAACGTCCGTCACCGTTAGCTCCCTGCATCCGCGCTGGTGCCCCTTCTCCTCTCTCCTCCTCTCTTCCCTGATTCTTCTCTCTTCCTCGTCTCATCTCTCTCTGTCTTGTAGCAGTCCCAACCCCAGCCGGCGCTTCCGATCTAGAACGGGGGCAGCAAGCTCTCGAGGCCAGCCTCGTTGGCAGCCGCAAAGGCGACCGATGCCGCCGGAGCAGCACCACGCCCAGGCCAGTACCCCGCCGTCCCGTGCTCTCTTCCTCCTGCTCCTTCCCATCTCCTTCCTCCTCTAATCTCTCTCTCTCCTGTTTTTTTCCCCTTCTCTGTCACGGAACGAACAGAGCTCGCAGCCACAGGAGCCGCCATGGACAGCGGGGCCAGCATCCGCCAGCCGCAGCGCCCGCTGCACCCTGCTCCTCTAGCCGATCCGCGCCCAAGCCCATGGCACCCAGGGCGGTGTCCTTGTGCCATCCCTCTCTTCTCCCTCTCTCTTTTCTTCTCCCTCCTCTGCTATAATCTCTCCCTCTGCTCGTTCTTCTACCAGGAGCAGAACGGGAGACCGCCGCCGCCGCCCTAGATCACGACAGCTGCGCCCGATGCCTACAGCCTCGGGAATGGGATCCCCTCGTCCGGATCCGTCCTGACCTGCTCAAACCCCGCCGTTCCCCCTAGGATCCGCGCTGGAGAGCCGCCTGCAGCACCGCGCCGCCGCAAGCAGAGCCAAGGCCGGCCTGTTGTTTCGCAGGTTCATTTATCATCCTTGCGATTCAGTCTTGTTCAGGTTCAGTTCAGTGCGGTCCTTGTTCATCTAGCGTATGTATTCTATAACACGATCAGATGCCTAGCCGAGTTGGTTATCTCAGCAGTTTTGCACCTGAGAGATCCTGGGTTCGAGTCCCAGGCAACCCAATTTTTGCGTGTGGTATTCTAAATTTATTCCTAGGCACTACACTTCACCCACAGCCACACTTAAGCCATGATTCAGGCTCTAGCCTAGTGGACAGCGCCACTCTTTGCAACCCAGGCGACCAGGGGATCGAATCCTTGGGAACCCTTTTTTTCGTTGTTTCCATCTTTTTGAGGGAGAATAGAACGCCCTAGCACATCATAGTAACTCTGCACTCTTTGGACCGTGCCCTGTTTCGGCCCGTGTAGGGTTTTCTTTTTTTTACGCCTCCGATTTATTTCCTTTTCACAAAAGCATTGATTTAAAAACTACCGTAGATTTTAAGCTGTGCATCGGATCGGAGCAAGCTGTATATGTAAAACATGTAGAATTTTGCGTAGGGTAATATTTTCCAACTCTCATGCATAATCAGAGCTGTTTAGCGTGTTGTTTGCATCGGTGTGCGTGAAGACATGTTGAAAACGGTTGATGTCGTAACTATTTGTTCGTAGCTCCGTTCTGGATGTGCCATATATGTATATGGACCAGAACGACGAGTAGAATCACATGAAAAAATTTGTTTCGCCGTTTAATAAACATAAAAGGTGATTAGAATAAATCTGGACAGAATTAGAATTTAACACGTGGGGTCATTTCGGAGATGCTATATGTCGTTTCCGGCCTCATTTAAAATGCCTAGATAGGTAGTTTAATTTGTGCTTCACCCCGTGCCATGTTAACAACATTTTAATATTGCCGTGTAAATAAACGGGAGTGAACTAATAATTAAATATGGAGTTTCGTCGATATGCAACCCGTTGCATACCGAGCTTCACTTAATGTGTGGTGTTTGATTGTTGTGATTGTCATGCCTTGCATTAGACCGTTCATGCATCATGTGTGTCTTGCATCGTGTGGTGTATATCGTGTGTTGATTCTTGTTTCCGGTTTCCTTCGTCTCGATAGAGTTCCGCAAGCGTGTCGGAAAGTGAGGACCCGTTCGACTACATCGGTTCGTCTGCTTCACGGAGTCGTTCTTCTTCCAAGCGGGATTTCAGGCAAGATGACCATTTCCCCAGATACCATTACTATCATAGCCATGCTAGTTTTACCATTGCTACCGTCTATGTCTCGTTGCCTACCACATGTTAAATATCAGCCTCTCAACAATGCCATGAAAACCTTCAACTGTTCAACCTAGCAAACCACTAATTGGTTATGTTACTGCTTGCTTAACCCTGTTGATAGCGTTGCTAGTTTGCAGGTGCAGTTGTTTCCATGTGATAACATGGGTTCCTTGTTATATCACCCTATTTATGCTATTTAATTTAATGCACCTATATACTTGGTTAAAGGTGGAAGGCTCGGCCTTTCTAGCCTGGTGTTTTGTTCCACCTTTGCCCCCTTAGTTTCGGCTATCGGTGTTATGTTCCATAATTGAGCTCTCCTAACACGATCGGGGTTGTTATGGGGACCCCCTTGATAATTCGTTTTAGATTAAAGCTGGTCTGGCAAGGCCCATCTTTGGTACTACATTTGCCTAATCACCTAATAAAATTGCATAGGGACTTTCCAGACCCCGAGGACAATTTAATCAACTCCCGGGCCAGTGCTCCTCATGAGTGTTGGTCCAAACTCGACAGACTGCGGGGCCACCACGGGGCAACTCGAGGTTTGGCACCTGTAGGCTTTTCCATCCGTCGTGTCCTGAGAACGAGATACGCGGCTCCTATCGGGTTCGTCGACACGTCGCGCGGCCTTGCTGGATTAGTTTTACCTTTGACGAGATATCTTGTGCATCGGGATTCCGGTGATGCTTTGGGTAATCTCAGAGTTGAGGTTTTCCACTAGGGAATCCGACGAGATCGCGAGCTTCGTGATTGAGGATTTCTATGCCGCTTGTGGTAATTTGTGATGGACTAGTTGGAGCACCCCTGCATGGTTAAATCTTTTCGGAAAGCCGTGCCTTGTTGGAAATATGCCCTAGAGGAAATAATAAATTAGTTAGTATTATATCTCTTTGTTCATGATAATGGTTTATTATCCATGCTATAATTGTATTGATTGGAAACACAGTGCATGTGTGGATACATAGACAAAACACTGTCCCTAGTAAGCCTCTAGTTGACTAGCTCGTTGATCAGAGATGGTCAAGGTTTCCTGAGCATAGGCAAGTGTTGTCACTTGATAACAGGATCACATCATTAGGAGAATCATGTGATGGAATAGACCCAAACTAATAGACGTAGCATGTTGATCATGTCATTTTGTTGCTACTGTTTTCTGCGTGTCAAGTATTTGTTCCTATGACCATGAGATCATATAACTCACTGACACCGGAGGAATGCTTTGTGTGTATCAAACGTCGCAACGTAACTGGGTGACTATAAAGATGCTCTACAGGTATCTCCGAAGGTGTTCGTTGAGTTAGTATGGATCGAGACTGGGATTTGTCACTCCGTGTGACGGAGAGGTATCTCGGGGCACACTCGGTAATACAACATCACACTCAAGCCTTGCAAGCAATGTGACTTAGTGTAAGTTGCAGGATCTTGTATTACGGAACGAGTAAAGAGACTTGCCGGTAAACGAGATTGAAATAGGTATGCGGATACTGACGATCGAATCTCGGGCAAGTAACATACCGAAGGACAAAGGGAATGACATACGGGATTATATGAATCCTTTGCACTGAGGTTCAAATGATAAGATCTTCATATAATATGTAGGATCCAATATGGGCATCCAGGTCCCGCTATTGGATATTGACCGAGGAGTCACTCAGGTCATGTCTACATAGTTCTCGAACCCGCAGGGTCTGCACACTTAAGGTTTGACGTTGTTTTATGCGTATTTGAGGTATATGGTTGGTTACCGAATGTTGTTCGGAGTCCCGGATGAGATCACGGACGTCACGAGGGTTTCCGGAATGGTCCGGAAACAAAGATTGATATATAGGATGACCTCATTTGATTACCGGAAGGTTTTCGGAGTTACCGGGAATGTACCGGGAATGACGAATGGGTTCCGAGTGTTCACCGGGGGGGGGGGGGGACAACCCACCCCGAGGAAGCCCACAGGCCTTGGGGGTGGCGCACCAGCTCTTGGTGGGCTGGTGGGACAGCCCAAGAGGGCCCTATGCGCCAAGGATAGAAAATCAAAGAGAAAAGAAAAAAAAGTGGTGGGAAAGGAGAGAAGGACTCCACTTTCCAATCCTAGTTGGACTAGGATTGGAGGAGGAATCCTCCTCCCCTTGGTGTGCTGCCCTTGGGGCTCCTTGAGCCTCAAGGCAAGCCTCCCCTCCCTCCTCCTATATATATGGAGCAATTAGGGCTGATTTGAGAAAACTTTTGCCACGGCAGCCCGACCACATGCCTCCACGGTTTTACCTCTAGATCGCGTTTCTGCGGAGCTCGGGCGGAGCCCTGCTGAGATTAGATCACCAGCAACCTCCGGAGCACCGTCACGCTGCCGGAGAACTTATCTACCTCTCCGTCTCTCTTGCTGGATCAAGAAGGTCGAGATTATCGTCGAGCTGTACGTGTGCTGAACGCGGAGGTGCCGTCCGTTCGGCACTAGATCGAAGCGGATCGTGGGACGGATCGCGGGACGGTTCGCGGGGCGGATCGAGGGACGTGAGGACGTTCCACTACATCAACCGCGTTTCTTAATGCTTCTGCTGTGTGATCTACAAGGGTACGTAGATCAGAAATCCCCTCTCGTAGATGGACACCACCATGATAGGTCTTCGTGCGCGTAGGAAATTTTTTGTTTCCCATGCGACGTTCTCCAACATGCCTGCGGTTATGTGGCAACGTGGAAGCTTTGTTTAACACTGGTTCTAGATAACTTGAAGTTAAACTTAATTAAAATATGCCAACCGTGTGCGTAACCGTGACTATCTCTTTCGTGAGTTCCTTCTCCGATCGAGGACTCGGTGGGGTTATGTCTGACGTAGGTAGGTGTTCAGGATCATTTATTTGATCAACATTAGTTCACGTCCGCTATGCGTAGATCTTCCCCCTCTTATTTCTGGTACTCGTAAGTTTAGCCACCAAATATCTGCTTAGCCACTGCTGCAACCTCACCAGTTAACCATGCCTCACCCATTAAGCTTTGCTAGTCTTGATACCTTTGGAAATGAGATTGCTGAGTCTCCTGTGGCTCACAGATTACTAGAACACCAGTTGCAGGTACAGGTTACTTGACGCGAGCGCGTTGATTGTTCATTTGGAGTTGCTTCTTCTTCTTCTTCTTCTTCTTCTTCGATCTAGGATGGGTTCCAGGCCGGCAGCCAGGGATAGCAAGGGTGGACGTCGTTCTTTTTTTCTCGTTTGTTTTCGTCCGTAGTCGGACCCTGCTCTTATGCTTGATGAATATGTAATGTACTGATGTGACTCTGATGTAGCTTCTGGCGAGTGTAAGCCAATTCTATATATATATCTCTTCTTTTCAGTACTTGTACTTGTAACGATATCCATTCTTACGACACAACGAGATGCGCTTCTATCCCTGACGAGGCCTTCGTGCCAAATTGAGGATAGGGTCGCATCTTGGGCGTGACAAGTTGGTATCAGAGCAGTACCGACCTAGGAGCCCCCTTGATTGATCGAACTTGGCCGAGTCGAGTCTAGTGAAAAACTGATTTGAGTCTAGTTATATATCGGAGAGTAGGATTCTTTTTTCTCCTCTTCTATGCTCTGGTGAGGAATCATGACGTAATATTTTAATTCTACTCCTCTTCTCACTCAAAAAAAATTAGGATCACGCGGATATTCTTGCGATCTATATGATGCCGATGTGATGGAGTTCTGTCTTGGTGCCTCCTATCTGCTTTGAGTTTCAGGGGAATTGAGCTCCAGGGGATTCTTGAGCACATCGTTATCATTCAGATTTCTTACTATCTCAGAACCAAGGATGTTCGTAATTGCTTCAATACTAGTAGTGGCGAGATAACCCCGATGTCTCCAGTACTGGTGCAGATTGTTCGGGAGTACTGCCATACTTTGTATCATTGTGATCACTAGGGTCTGTTGTAGATGAAGGTCCGAGATTCTGGTCGTGTGTTGACAGATGTGATACAGGTGACGGGTTAGTATAGGAGTTGTGTGATATTACTCCTTGTATCCGTGTACCAGATTGCATGACCAGATATTTCGGGAATTCATAGGTGGGAATTCAGGTAGTTGCTTATAGGACAATCTTCCAACAAATGCATGATGTTAGGTTGGGGTTCGACATCTAGTGGATTCGTTTGTTCACGGTCGACTTACAGCGGTACACGTTGTGTCTTATAGAGTCCTTGTAGCTTGCTACGACTCGGGGATGCTTCGTATGTCGGGTGCACTGCCTTGCACTTGATGGCTACTGTAAAATCGAGCCCGTGCGATCCTGTCCATGAAAATTTCGGACGAAATCTTTCTCATGAGTTTGTTCTGGATAATTGCAAGCCGCATCCTTGTTTTGTTGGAATATGGTAATTTAAGTTGCTTCGATGTCAAGTGGTGATTTCAGATCTTTCCTAAGAGGTGTTCTCATATTTTTATGTGAGAATGCAAATTCTTTTGTTCGTTCAATTGTCATGTCAATTCTTGTCAACCGGAGTCGTCATGTTCATTCTTTTCCAATCGGTGTGTTTATCTTCAAGTGCATTCCATCCTCTCCTATTTTGCAAGATCATTCTCTGAATTCTTTCCGGAGTTGTCTCATCTAGCCCAAGTTGTCTTTGTTTTTCCCCACCCTCCCGCCCTTTTTTCTCAGTGATTCAATTTTCATCCAACAGTTTTCTTTTTATTGAGCTTCCGCTGTCTGTCCTTTCTCTCTTACCCGGTGATCCGTTGTGAAGATTATCAGGAGCTTAGTGTTCATCTTTATTCAATCTTGTTATCTTTTCCGGCCAATCCAATTTAATTATCCGTGTCATCTTATCCATTCATCCTTGTAATTCTTTCCTATGTTGGAAATTCTTTCAGCCTATCTTGTTACTAATTCCTCTTTTTCTATCCGGAGCGTTGAAGTTATCTCAGTAGTTTTGTGTTTTCAATTCTTTTAATTATTTTGAGGTGCTAACCTCATCTAGTTTTCTTATACCGGTGCAATATCTCTCGTTATAGCAATTGTTTCAACGGTGATTTCTTTGAGTGGGCCCATAACCCACAGGTTTTCCCAGGATCTTGTCTCGCTCTTGTAATCATCCGGAGATCTTTAATTCTTTTCAACTATGACGGAAGTATGAATTTCATCAGTCATATCCCTTCTCCAAGATCTATTGGAATTTAATTCTCATATTGGCTCAACCTTTCATTCTTCATTATTCCGGAGTGTCTCAGTAGTTCTTGGTGTTGTTTCTCGTCATCATTCTCAGCTTGTATCCGAAGGAGTGTTTCTCTCGAATCTTGGTTCATTCTCTAGAAGATTTATCTTTTCAGCTTGTGCCATCATCTTGAATTGTTCCAATCATGAGAATCCATTTCTCGCTATCCGGTGCTTTTCTGAGTTGTTTTCATTCTCGTTCCTCCGCATGCCATCATTTGAGAAGATTCTTCGTTCTCAACTTTGAGCTTTCATCCTCGATTCTTCTCAATTGTTGTCTCTTCGTTCGTCTCTCGATTATTCCGGTGCCTTATTCAAGTTTTCTGTTAGGTGGCTCATGATCTTTTCATTCTCTTGTATATCCATCAATTCACGGTGTTCCCATTCAATTGTGAATTCTTACCGGTGCTTCCTTCAATTTTGCTCCAAGTGGTGTTTTTCCTCTCTGTCTCTCCAAGAGTCTTTCAAGAAGAATAAGTGGTATGCTAAATCCGCTGCTTGTCATCAATTAAACTTGATGAAGGACAAGCATAACATAATTCTTATTCTTGTTCGTAGTATTTTGAATTCTTCTTCCGGAGTGGCTCATGGTTTCAATTCTTTTCTCGTGTGCTTATCTTTATTTTCTGGAGTTCCAAGTTCTTTTAAGTATCTCTTTGTGAGGCTTCATCTAAATTTTGGCAAGGTCATAATCTTATTCCTTTCTACCTTCATATCGTTGCATCATTCATTTGTATACGGAGGTCCTTCATGGTGGTTCATCAAGGTTTCAATCCATTCTCAAGTGTACTTCAAGATTCTTGTTGAAGAACCTCAAGTACCCTTTCTCTTGCATTTCAAAGTGCAATTCTTCCTCCTTTATCATTTGAGGTGGTATTATAGCATTCTTGTTAGTGTAGGAGACTTGAAGAGATTTTCCTTTCAAGAGTGAGATAATTAAATCCACCAATTCTATGATCATGAGATATTTTCAACCCATGATTTCTTCATTGAGCTATCTTGGCTTAGTTTTCACCAAAAGCTTTTCCTATGGATTGTTGCTATCATGGTGCTTGTCATTAATCCAAGTTCTCAATGTATCCTCTTGGTGTAAGAAATTGTTCATATCTTGTTCTCCCAAACAATCCTTGTTCTGTTAGTGGCTGGTTGTCACTTCATTAGTTTGAAAATGTTTCCATAAGCCCACTACTGTCTTGTTCTTTTCGTTGTTGTTTTCCAACAACTCCGTTCAATTCTTCTTACAAGGATGCTTGCCAAGCTCATTTGAGATAATTGTTGTCATTCTTTTCTTCATCCTCTTCTTCCGTTTGAGCTAATTCCTATTCTATTGTTCCAGAGGCCTTGTGATGTTGCTCTTTTGGGTCAATCATGTTGTTCTATCAAGATCATGGTGTTTCCTTGCTCTATTTAGTTGTTGGTTGTGAATATTGTCTATTTCTTCCATCTTACCGAATTTTTTGTCCCATTTTCCTACCGAAGTGCTGCCGAAATTTTCCGTGAATTCTTGCTTCTTTCTCATATCTCTCCTCAACGCTTTGCAACCTTCAAGGTTCATTGTTTTCACTCGTTTGTCAAAGAAGCGACTAAGTTTTACCTTTTGCTTTTCTCATCCTCTCCCCCTTTCATTCTTGGATCTCGGGGCGAGATCCTCTTGTAGTGTAGGAGAGTTGTGACAGCCCGATGCCGACGTTTCTAGAAGATTCCCCTTTTCTTTTCGTTTTTGTCGTGTGTCTATTTTCATTTGTCGCATCATCATCGCATCATTCGCATCATCTGCATTACATCAGCATCTCCGTTGCCGCCAGTTTTCAAAACTTGCATCCGTTAGTAGTTGCCGGTTCTCGTCGTTGTCCGTTCTGAGCCCGACCGCACCCGCACGCGCCCGCGGCATCGTCAAACCTTGTTTTAAAAGTATGCGTAAAACTTTCTCTGATTGGGGTGAGATTTGACGTGCGGAGTTATTTTAATATAGCTAGGACGCATGTCAAATTTCGTCGCGATCGGAGTCCGTCTGGTACCCGAACGGTCGACCGTAGCGGCACCGTATTCGGTCTATCGTCGGACGTTTCTCGGTGTCTTCAGAATTACGTTGCCGGGTGTCGTTTTCCCTCTCATCTCCGCCTAGCCCCTCTGCACAGTGCTTCGTCCCTACGCGCAGCCCAGTCCGAAACCTCCCGGTGCCCGAAACACACGGTTGTGACCGTTGGATCCGGTTCAACCCCGTAATACCGCAAACCATCATTGGTTTGTCCATTGGACTCCCTAACCTAGTTATTCTCGACCGTCTAATCTGCATCGGAGGGTCCTGATAGACTCTAGCCCAATTCAATAGCTTTATATAAAAAGAGGTTCAACCCTAATTCCTAGGGATCTTGTCCCATCACCGCCGCCGCCACTCCTCCTGTTTCCTCGGGATCTCGTTCCCCTGCCCAACCAGCAAGAAGCATGCCCCGAGCCACCTTCTACTCTACATGTTGGACGCGTCCAGGAGCCGGCGATGCCAGCGTCCGTCACCGTTAGCTCCCTGCATCCACGCTGGTGCCCCTTCTCCTCTCTCCTCCTCTCTTCCCTGATTCTTCTCTCTTCCTCGTCTCATCTCTCTCTGTCTTGCAGCAGTCCCAACCCCAGCTGGCGCTTCCGATCTAGAACGGGGGCAGCAAGCTCTCGAGGCCAGCCTTGTCGGTAGCCGCACCGGCGACTGATGGCGCCGGAGTAGCACCACGCCCAGGCCAGTACCCCGCCGTCCTGTGCTCTCTTCCTCCTGCTCCTTCCCATCTCCTTCCTCCTCTAATCTCTCTCTCTCTCCTGGTTTTTCCCCTTCTCTGTCACGGAACGAACAGAGCTCGCAGCCACATGATCCGCCATGGACAGCGGGGCCAGCATCCGCCAGCAGCAGCGCCCGCTGCACCCTGCTCCTCTAGCCGAGCCGCGCCCAAGCCCATGACACCCAGGCCGGTGCCCCTGTGCCATCCCTCTCTTCTCCCTCTCTCTTTTCTTCTCCCTCCTCTACTATAATCTCTCCCTCTACTCGTTCTTCTGCCAGGAGCAGAACGGGAGACCGCCGCCGCCGCCCTAGATCACGACAGCTGCGCGCGACGCCTACAGCCTCGGGAATGGAATCCCCTCGTCCGGATCCGTCGTGACCTGTTCAGGTTCAGTTCAGTGCGGTCCTTGTTCATCTAGCGTATGTATTCTATAACACGATCAGATGCCTAGCCGAGTTGGTTATCTGAGCAGTTTTGCACCTGAGAGATCCTGGGTTCGAGTCCGAGGCAACCCAATTTTTGCGTGTGGTATTCTAAATTTATTCCTGGGCACTACACTTCACCCACAGCCACACTTAAGCCATGATAAAGACTCTAGCCTAGTGGACAGCGCCACTCTTTGCAACCCAGGCGACCAAGGGATCGAATCCATGGGAGCCTTTTTTCGTTGTTTCCATCTTTTTGAGGGAGAATAGATCGCCCTAGGCACATCATAGTAACTCTGCACTCTTTGGACCGTGCCCTGTTTCGGCCCGTGTAGGGTTTTCTTTTTTTTTACGCCTCCGTTTTATTTCCTTTTCACAAAAGCATTGATTTAAAAACTACCGTAGATTTTAAGCTGTGCATCGGATCGGAGCAAGCTGTATATGTAAAACATGTAGAATTTTGCGTAGGGTAATATTTTCCAACTCTCATGCATAATCAGAGCTGTTTAGCGTGCTGTTTGCATCGGTGTGCGTGAAGACATGTTGAAAACGGTTGAGGTCGTAACTATTTGTTCGTAGCTCCGTTGGGGATGTGTCATATATGTAAATGGACCAGAACGACGAGTAGAATCACATGAACAACTTTGTTTCACCGTTTAACAAACATAAAAGGTGATTAGAACAAATCTGGACAGAATTAGGATTTAACACGTGGGGTCATTTCAGAGATGCTATATGTCGTTTCCGGCCTCATTTAAAATGCCTAGATAGGTAGTTTAATTGTGCTTCACCCCGTGCCATGTTAACAACATTTAAATATTTCCGTGTAAATAAACGGGAGTGAACTAATAATTAAATATGGAGTTTCGTCGATGTGCAACCCGTTGCATACCGAGCTTCACTTAATGTGTAGTGTTTGATTGTTGTGATTATAATGCCTTGCATTAGACCGTTCATGCATCATGTGTGTCTTGCATCGTGTGGTGTATATCGTGTGTTGATTCTTGTTTCCGGTTTCCTTCGTCTCGATAGAGTTTCGCAAGCGTGTCGGAAAGTGAGGACCCGTCCGACTACATCGGTTCGTCTGCTTCACGGAGTTGTTCTTCTTCCAAGCGGGATTTCAGGCAAGATGACCATTTCCCCAGATACCATTACTATCATAGCCATGCTAGTTTTACCGTTTCTACCGTCTATGTCTCGTTGCCTACCACATGTTAAATATTAGCCTCTCAACAATGCCATGAAAACCTTCAACTGTTCAACCTAGCAAACCACTGATTGGTTATGTTACTGCTTGCTTAACCCTGTTGATAGCGTTGCTAGTTTGCAGGTGCAGTTGCTTCCATGTGATAACATGGGTTCCTTGTTATATCACCCTATTTATGCTATTTAATTTAATGCACCTATATACTTGGTTAAAGGTGGAAGGCTCGGCCTTTCTAGCCAGGTGTTATTTTCCACCTTTGACCCCTTAGTTTCGGCTACCGGTGTTATGTTCCATAGTTGAGCGCTCCTAACACGATCGGGGTTGTTATGGGGACCCCCTTGATAATTCGTTTTAGATTAAAGCTGGTCTGGCAAGGCCCATCTTTGGTACTACATTTGCCTAATCACCTAATAAAATTGCATAGGGACTTTCCGGACCCCGAGGATAATTTAATCAACTCCTGGGCGAGTGCTCCTCATGAGTGTTGGTCCAAACTGGACAGACTGTGGGGCCACCACGGGGCAACTCGAGGTTTGGCACCTGTAGGATTTTCCATCCGTCGTGTCCTGAGAACGAGATACGCGGCTCCTATCGGGTTCGTCGACACGTCGGGCGGCCTTGCTGGATTAGTTTTACCTTTGACGAGATATCTTGTGCATCGGGATTCCGGTGATGCTTTGGGTAATCTCAGAGTTGAGGTTTTCCACTAGGAATCCGACGAGATCGGGAGCTTCGTGATTGAGGATTTCTATGCGGCTTGTGGTAATTTGTGATGGACTAGTTGGAGCACCCGTGCAGGTTTAAATCTTTTCGGAAAGTCGTGCCCGCAGTTATGTGGCAACATGGAAGCTTTGTTTAACACTGGTTCTAAATAACTTGAAGTTAAACTTAATTAAAATATGCCAACCGTGTGCGTAACCGTGATTGTCTCTTTCGTGAGTTGCTTCTCCGATCGAGGACTCGGTGGGGTTATGTCTGACGTAGGTAGGTGTTCAGGATCATTTATTTGATCAACAGTAGTTCACGTCCGCTAGGCGTAGATCTTCTCCCTCTTATTTCGGGTACTCATAAGTTTAGCCACCAAATATCTGCTTAGCCGCTGCTGCAACCTCACCACTTAACCATGCCTCACCCATTAAGCTTTGCTAGTCTTGATACCTTTGGAAATGAGATTGCTGAGTCTCCTGTGGCTCAGAGATTACTACAACACCAGTTGCAGGTACAGTTAAAGGTTACTTGACGCGAGCGCGTTGATTGTTCATTTGGAGTTGCTTCTTCTTCTTCTTCTTCTTCTTCTTCTTCGATCTAGGATGGGTTCTAGGCCGGCAGCCAGGGATAGCAAGGGTGGACGTCGTTCTTTTTTTCTCGTTTGTTTTCGTCCGTAGTCGGACCCTGCTCTTATGCTTGATGAATATGTAATGTACTGATGTGACTCTGATGTAGCTTCTGGCGAGTGTAAGCCAATTCTATATATATATCTCTTCTTTTCAGTACTTGTACTTGTAACGATATCCATTCTTGTGACACGACGAGATGCGCTTCTATCCCTGACGAGACCTTCGTGCCAAATTAAGGACAGGGTCGCATCTTGGACGTGACACGCGTGGTCTCAATTGTCGGCTCGTCTTTTTTGTCATCGCTCGGGACATCACCCACAACGTCGGCATCGACTCTGATTTGTGCGTCGTCGTCATCGTGGCACATGCAACGCTACCATCGGTTTGATCAACCGATCACGCACCTCTCTTCGCCAAACACGTCCCCGAGCACGCACCTATCACCGATCGAGCCACAGGATGCCGTCGCGTCGTCCCTTCGGACTCCTGCGTCACTACCCCGAGGTCCTCCCACCGACTTCTTCGACCTACACGACGCTACCGCCGACGCCCTTCGGGCCGTTACGTTGTGGCACGCTGTCCATGCCATCGCACCGAGATCCTCTCGACGGCTACTCCCGTAGCCACCGCCTTCGCATCACCCCTTCAGGGTTGTCGCGGCGCGGCACACAGTCCATGTTGCCGCCCGTCCTGCCGCCGGTTCTGGCCGTGGTTGCCTCGACCCAAGATGCTGCTACATCGCCCCTTCAGGCTATAGCGCGGGGACACGCGGTCCCCACCGCCGCCTGAGGCCGTCCCCGTGGCAGCACCGACCCGCGCACCGCCGCTGCATCGCCCTTTCGGGCCGTAGCGTCACGACAAGCGGTGCATGTCACCGCCTCAAGGTCTTCTGTGGCTGCCTCGACCCACGAGGAGACACTACGCCGCACCTTCGGGGCTATAGCGTGGTGGCACGCGGTCGCCCGTCACTCGAGGCCGTCCTCATGGCTGCATCGAGCCGCGCACCACCGCTGCGTCCCCTCTTCGAGCCGTAGCATCACGGCACACGGTCCACGTCGCCGCCCCAAGGTCTTCTCGTCGTTGCCCTAACCCGCCTTCCCGCGTTGCGGCACCTATTCGGGGCGTAGCGTCGCGGCTCGCGGTCCAATCCGCCGTCTCCGTGTGTCGATTCAATGTGGTATGCGCCGCGCTGCCTCCCTTGGCGTGGGAACGACACTATCCGCGTCGGTCTTCGTCACGTTGTCGAGTTCTTCCTCGTCTACTTCGAGCATCGTCGTCGCACTCCTAACCAACCGTCACCGCTGCCGTCAGGCCGCGACCACCGATCCTCTTTGGCGACGCTGCGTTCGTCGACCCGAGCGACGTCGCGCCTCTTTTTAGACGTCGTTGTTGCTGGTCCAACCGAGTCGCGCCTCCCGTCTACCCCCTTCGTCATCCGACCAGCACCTGCTCATCGCCAACATCGTCATCGTCTACCTCGACCACCGCGGGCGACATCGCCCCCAACAATTTGTACCGCAACCGTCGTTGAGTCTCCTTCTGTGATGGCCCCTCCGATTCCTCGACATGACGTATAGCTTGTGCAGGTCCCTCATCTACGCATGTATGGTGCAGGCAACACCGACGTGTGCCTTTGTCCCTGGTGTGTTCCCAGGCCTGGCAAACCTGGAACAACGCACATTGTCTTCATTCGTCTATGCATGCCCGATGTTGGCAACACCGAGGTGTGCCTTCGTCCACGAAGTGTCCTCGGGCTTGGCAAACCTGGCGCGATGAGTCGTCAACTACGTCTCCTTCCCGGTGCATCACTACTTCGACACCACTGCGTCCATGACTAACTCTGGGTCTCCTTGCGCTCGCAGCTTCACGGTGACTTCCTCGACACCGGCTATCCCGACTTGACATCGACCACGGCGTTCTTTGCACGGCTACCTTGACACACGGATCCCTCAACCACGGCTACGCCACCTTCCGTTCTCGGCTACCTCGACAACGACACAAAGGGATACCGCCTTGCTTGAGTAACCTCGTCGGTTTCCACTCGAGCCACAACTTCCGCATTGACCGTTACAACTATGGGAGGGATGACCGTTGTCTTACCTTCGGATTCTTCTACAGTCTCACCGTCTGCGTCATTATCATTGTAACTCCGAATGGATGTTGAATATATATATATATATATATATATATATATATATATATATATATATATATATATATATATATATATATATATATATATATATAGAAACTCTATTCATCACCCAGGATGCAAAATAGTTTATTCTTCACCCGAGATAATCTTACGATCAATTTACAAATAAATTACATTTGAAATACAATTATTTACATTTATATTGAATCACTATGTAAAATTTGACAAAAGAAAAACAAAAATATAGGTCACAAGACCAAAAAAATGAGTTTATTGTATTTTTTGCACTATTTTTGTATGGCCGTAATTTTACGTGACATAAAATATTTTTACATTAATTATATTTTTTATGGTCTCTTTTTACGTATAAAATAAGACAAAATTTACGAAACGTGAAATTACGATGCATTGATGTTAAAATAGAAGGGGGTGAAGAATAACTATTCCTCACCCAAGGTGACGAATAGCGCGACCCTATATATATATATATATATATGCCCATGAGGCTCATGCAATAGAACAACTATTTCACCAATCATCTCTCTTCAACATACCCATCACGCGTCACGGTAAATAGGTACCCGCGAATAAAATTACCTAGATTTGCAAAATTCAATTCGAGTATTATATAATCGTAAACAACAACTTACAATAGTAATATATAAACAACAACACTTTATGCAACAACACATACTTGTAAATAGAAAAACATTCTAGATATGGGCTAGCTACGGAATTTATGTGTACATAATACGTTTAATATATGGATAAATAATATTTAAGTCTTATCTCTTATATTATATGCGGGTACTTGGGTACTCGGGTATGGGTTATACCAAACCATACCCTTACTTATTATACATATGGGTTTTATATATTTTTCATTTATGTATCCATGGGTATTTTTTAAGGCATACCTTATACTAATAGGGCTTTTACTCGCTGGATACATGGGCAATGGGTATCCATTGCAATCCCTATCCGCGAGTCACCGTGGCTTGAAGTTCCACGTATGTACGTACACCTCGAGGTGTATGGACACCGTCGATCACTCTTAGTCTGCCCGTAATGGGAGTATCATAGGTAGTATCATGCATGCCAACTGGGCAATTTTGATGAAGTGACATAGAATTAAATGAATAAAGAGATGATTAAGTATCATATCATGATACCGTATCATATTAAATGATGTGCTACTATATGTATTACATGACAATAAATGGCCTACCCTATGATACTAATATATGATAATATGCATTACGGATGTGATATCATACACTAGTATCATATGCATGATATACTAGTATATGATACTATCCATTATAATCAGTTCTATTTAGTTTGTTTATGTACACGCGCATTTATATTGATAGACAGATCGATGGATCGATAGATTTCCGTGATCAGAAATGATGTAACTTTAAATACGGTAACAATCAATAATATTCATGTACGTTTATCTCTATAAATACATGCACACACACTTTATCTCTAAGCTTTTATCTCTATAAATACATGCACACACACTTTATCTCTAAGCTTCTGTGAGATATTGAGCCGGTATCACGTCTTGAATTGAAGAAATCATCATAAATCTGTAGTCGACAAAAATGTCACCACCAACTCAACTGACGTCGTCAGAAAGCTCGAAATAAACCGCAAAAAAGAAAGCATCGGTGATAAATCCAAGGTTTGAAACCTGATTGGTTGATTTCCTCACCAATAATCTAACCATGTGAGATACGCTCAGTTTGCACCAAATGTCGGAACTTAGAACAACTCTAGTACACCCTTGTAAAAGTGCGTGAAAGGTAAAGTTCCGACGAGTATACGGATTTGGTTTTTTTTCACATCAGACCCTTTATATTCGGGCCGGCCCGTAAATATTTTACAGTGGCCCGCAAATGGATGCCCCATCCCCGCGCGCGGTATATATTCGGGTTCGCGAGATCGGTACGGGTTGAAACCCTATGCCTCCATCGTCGCCATTCTCGATTCCTCACCTTCATTTTTCGTCATCGGTGTCTAAAATCCGTCGCCCCGCCCATCGATCCACGGGACGTCGAGCTCCGACCGTCATGGTGACGACGACCTTGAGCGGAGACGCTGCATCATAGCCAACGGAAGCCTGCGATACACAAAGCATGGGTTGTCGCCACCGTCGTCGCTCCTTCGCCGCGGGACGGAGGAGTACGAGAACGCGTGCGGGCGGCTCTTCTTTGGCGCAGGCAACTCCCCAGGGACGCCGAGCTCGCGCTCGTCGCTCACCCCAGTGAAAATGGAGCCATAGGAGCTCCCCCCAGTTCGCGCGGTCAAGAGGGAGCCGGAGGCCAACACTGGGCCGAAGGAGCGGGCCGGTGGCGTCGTCCGTCTGGAGGAGTTCCTCCCCCCGACGAAGGCGAACGCCTTTCGCGCACGCTGTACGTGGGAGGAGGAAGAGGAGCTGCAGCACCGCCGGCGGGAGGAGGAAATTGACGTTGTGCTCTACGAGCAAGGCCTCGTGAAGGCCCTCGTGTTCGACAAGAAGAAGGAGGAGTGGCGCCGTGATGAGAAGATCTATGTCGACCTCACCTTCGACGAGGATTGAGCGCCGCCGCTGGGCTTCGGTGAGCTCGAGGTCGGCTGCCGCACCGGATGGGCTCCGGCGATCTTTTTATGTACGGAATCTATGGCATGTATGAAATATGGTTGTATGCATAAGTTGTTGCTGATGTCGGGGGTTTTAACCTTCTTTTCCAAGAAAAAAACGATAATCCCGCTTTTACGTTTATTTCTCGCGCGAAACTAGTTTTTCAAAATTTACAGTTTCGGGTTGGCAAAAGTTCATTTTAAATCCTGAATCCGCAGAGTTTCAGCGAAATGAACCCCAAAGTCGAAATCCCTATCGATTGCATCCTAAACAATGCAATCTCGGTCTAAATCGAACCCTGAGATTGTTTACCAAACCGGGATTGTAAAGGATGGTCGGGATTGTTTTTTTCACACAATGGATCGGGCCTAGTTCGTTGGTTCTTTTTTTTTCGTTTTTTCTATTTATATTTTTCTATTATATATTTTTTGATGCGTATTTGTCCTCATTTTGAAAAAATGTCCGTGTTTTCAATAAATTGTTTGTCTATTTAAAAAATGTTCAAGTTTTTCAACACAATGTTGCAATTTGAAAAAACGTTCATCTTTCTGATGCTGCATGCTGGACCTCCTTAGCCTCATGGGTCATCGTGCCCCTGCGGGTCTTCATGATGCTGGACCTCCTCAGTCTCATGGGCGCATACGGCGCCGGCACCCGGTGTTCATATTCTCCAACACCATGGTGTTTGTGGCGTCCCTGTTCATCACCATGCTACTCATCATCGATGGCAAGAATCTCCACAAGAAGAAGGCTCGGTCTCGCATGCTCTGCGGGGAGGGAGACCGACAGGAAGCTGCAGGGAGACCGACACCACCATGTACGTGACAGGCAGCTGTAGGGAGACCGACACCACCATGTACGTGACAACGCAAATGGACCGGCCCAGGTTACCAGCCCCTGCACGAAAAAAATGTTCCTTTTTATTTTGTTCCTTTTTAAAATGTTTGCTATTATAAAAAATAATTCGAATTTTGCTTTTTTAGTCTCATGGTCGTGACAACGCAAATGGACCGGCCCAGGTTACCAGCCCCTGCACGAAACACATGCATTTGGGAAAAAATAAGTGGGCTGGTCCAGCAGGGAGTAGGGTGCGCGCCTATTGAAAAAAATTAAACAGCAAAAATTAAAACGGACCGGCCCATCAGACGAATCCCAGTTGATATGGTGCGATGTTCGACTTAGACCGGAAAAGCATAGTTCAGGGTATAATTGACCGGGATTTCAATTCGGGGTTTATTCCGTCCGATCAATACAAGTTCAAAGTTCAAATTAGACTTTTTTCCTTTCGGATTCGGTTCTGCCAGGGATCTTTTAAGCCCGTATACATCCTGTTGCGCCAATTGTAAATCGCGATATCAGTTCCGTAGTTTACGCTAGAGCTGCTCTTACGGACATACGTTCGTAATCATGCTTAATTTATTCTCTTGAAGGTCTCGTTCCAGGGAATCCCATCCCCTCGCCCCGTAGGATCTCTCCCCTGCACCGCGACGAAAATACCTAATACGGGCTGCTGTACCACTCAAGCTCGCTCCGTCCACATGGCTTGACCAGTCCATGCATGCATGTGCGTCCATGCATAATTAAACCATCAACCGGAAAGTTTTCGTCCAACCATAATCAAGTTGACCTCGTTTCAATGCGCGATGGTCATGGATTAATCTTGAAATGACGTCTGACGGTTTACGCCACCGTCCACGCCAATTTAAGTACTCCAACAATGCTCGCGTCTAGCGTCGATCAGCGCGTATGAAAAGGTCGCATGCACGAGGACCCGGATTTCCCTGCAAATTGCTTGGGTCTTGTGGCTAAGAGCATCTCTAGCAGATCCGTATAATATCCCAAACGATAAAATAACCTTTAAAATATGGATTCATGAATTTTTTTTATCATATCAGACTGTATTAACCGCGACCTGTGAAATGTTTTAAGGGCACTAAAAACATTTCCATCAAACCCGTAAAAATAAGGATTTCGAAGGTAATCCGAGGACAACCTGTATACGCGAAAGACCATTGGCGGGAGTCCAACTGCCATCGAAACCTTTATGGCTTGCTTCCGTCCGCCCTTCCCCGGCGCCCACCGGCCACTCGCCCGGCCGCTGCGCCCGCCGGCCGTCCGCTGCGCCCGCCGGCCGTCCGCTGACCGGCTGCTGCGCTCGTTGGTTGTGCCCGTCTGCGGCTCAACTATCTAGCTGAATCCATTCGATTCGAAGGGGCTAGCTAGCTCTAGCTTAATTGATTCGATTCCAATGACGCTACCTAGCTATCTAACTCTGACTGAATCGATTCGAATGAGCTAGCTAGCTCTAGCTTGCGGAGGAGTCCGGCCGTTGCTTGCCCCGTCTTAGCCATCTTAGTATGTTAAATCATATGCTGACATGTGCATTGACACTACGTGAAATGATATAGTGGTCAGGTGCAAGTAGAGACGTCGCCCGGACGCGTGAAGTAGATAGATACATAGATAAACGGGACGACACATGTGTACTGATCATGTGCCGACTGCTCGCTCCGATTGAAAAATAGAACAAGCGATGAGGGACATGAACATCACTAGTATATGTTGGGTCGTATGTTGGTCATTGCTTTATCTATAAATCAGAGCATAAGCCTTTTCCGGTGTGCCATGTAGCTGAATTTTTGAAGCCAAAGTTTTCTCTAGTTTCTTTGTGTGCAACCAGACCAACATTATGGGCCGGTTCTTTTGCTGGCTTTTAGAGTAAGTTAAAATAATATGTTTCCTATCCAACTTATTCTAAAAGCTCAATCAAAATTATCATTTTAGAAGCCTGCTAATTAAAACTTGACTAGTTGACTTTAAAAAAATATATTTGTAGTTAGACTTTTAGAATAAGCTAGGTACAAGACAGCTTATTTTAGAAATTCAAAAAAGCTAACAAAAGAACTCGTCCTAAATACGAAGCCCACCCACACAACGACAAATCCTTTTTTTCATGGTCATGCAGGTACCTCTTGCTGTCGCACGCCCTCATACCGTCGTCGCCACTATCGAGACAGCGCCATAGAGCCTACCCACTACCATGCGGCTCACAGGTACCGTTGCGGCCTCTCGCCCAAGGAAGAATACCGGAGCTAGGACAAACCACAAAATAAACAAAAAATACAGTCAAAGTAATTAATCTATCTTTTTTAAAAGTAAGTAATCTATCTACATGGCAAGCCAGATCAAGACTGATATTTAGGCCCAACAATCAAAATGTTTGCTAGTAATTACTCCTACTAAAAAAATACTCACTCGTATTAAAATAAGTGACTTAAAAATGATTTAACTTTGTACTAAAGGTAGTGCAAATTTAAGTTATTTTTGAGTCATTTATTTTAGGACGAATGGAGTATATAAGTATGGTACTTTGCTTAAATTGGTTAAAAAGAAGAAAATCCTACTAAACAGTTATTTTTATGTCATAAGCCTGAACTTGGGGATGAAATTGGAATTTACTTTTTTTTTTCCATTTTCGATGACTCTCCCTTTTTTAAAAATACGAAGTTTGTCTCCACCTCACGTTGATGTATGAACTTATTTTTCGTTCTCCTTCCAGGCTTGCGTTTGCTAGTACTAGAACGCAGAAATGCAAATGCAAATGCTGGAGCACCCGCAGGTAATTTACCAGCGAAGCATTAGCCACGCAATTACATGGTTAATTCGTCCTCCCGTTACACGTATGCCGGGGAAGCGGTCAGTCCATGCATGGATCCATCATCTCACGCTGAGCCAAAAAGAAATCAATTCATAGTAGTGCCGGGCCACTTTGGAGCGAGTCACCAGATGATCGATCAACGCTGTATATCCCTGCGGCAGCTGTGATTTTCTTCTCCTCTCCCCGAAACAACCCCGGACCTGAACAACTCGAGACGACCCTTGCATTGTCTTCTTTCGTCTACTCTACTGAACAAAGACTGCCGCTGCCGATGGAGTGAAGTTGACAAGTGGTCTCGATCATCTCGCAGCGTTGAGTCGCTCGTCCTGCTCAGCTGCGAACCTGCAGCATTGACTTTGGGACTAGTTAAGTTGGGTGCAGGACGAAAGACCCGCGAAGTTTTCTACTAGTTCAGCGTGGTACCTGCGAAAATGCGCATAACGAATTCTCTAAAGAAAGCATAAAGAAAACTTAGTCCGTTGTCAACTTTCACACCCGGTCGATCAAAGTCAAATGAGCCGCGCACACATATACGTATCGCCGTACTGGAACGTCACTAGGAGTACATTTTTATAACACAGTACGTACTTAGGCGCTCAACAACACAAATGCGTCCACATCCGGACATTGTAAATCTGGACCCTTTCGCTGATCTGGCCGGGCGCGGTCATGGACAGTGACCAGTCACATCTTAAATATGTTCATTCATATTCAAGTCTTCCATATTTTATCCCATACTTTCATAAAAAACATGCAAAATGAAACGCCTACGTACTACGTAGTACTATATTGCTCATCGACGTTGTCGGAGATGGCCTGTGCCGCCTTCGTCTGTTGCCGATGAAGTCGTCTGGCCTCCGCAGCTGCCTCCGAGCGGATGAAGTTAAGGATGACCAGCTGCTCGGATCACAGATCCACGACCGTCGATGCCTCCTCCTCCCCCACATCTAGTGGAGGCGCCGACTCCTACTAGCCCTCCCCCATAACTAGCGGCGGTGCCTCCTTCATCGGCTCTTGTTGATACTCTCCCACAGATAGCGGCGGCGCCTCCTCCGCCGACTCCTGCTCCTCCTTCTCTTCCATCCCCAACTCCTCCTCCTCCTCTTCGTCCTCCACCTTCTGGAAATCCTCCTCCAGATCCAGAGGTAGCCCAGCCTTCCTCCGGATCCGGACCTGCTTAAGGAGCCAGAGACGGTGCCGGATTGGGTAGTGCCGGCGGCATGGGGGCATGGCTGAATGGCTCGGGCGGCGACGGAAGGAAGGAAGGAGGTGGATGTGCTAGGGCTGGGGGACGCCGGCCGGCTTAAATAGTCAGCTATGGATAAGGGCGGGGAGCCGGAGCGGCGCCATGCGACGTTCACACAGCGATGCCGGTCGAGGTGCCCGTTGAACCGTCGGGTTTCCCGACGAGTTCGTGTGGGGACACATCGTCAGGCCGACTTGGCGGACGGTTCCCTCATATCCGGCCCATATTTGGGCTGGATATGAGGGATGGCGGCTTGCCCGAACATTTAAAAAATGTTTGAGGGGTTCGATTGTAGATGCTCTAGTCTAGTTAACAAATCTAGGTGATTAGCCTTAGTTTAGACTTTTCTTTTGTATTTGACGATTGCACTCTGTTGCTGAATTCTGGTTCCGGCTCGCTGGTTTCTTTAAATGAAATCGGAGGTGAAACATTCTTTTGCTTAAAAGGAAAAACAGCACCCAGCTTGATAAATGTATGTGAGTATATATAAACATTTATGACTTATTAGGTTCAAAAATACACAAGCATGCACATTCCACTAGCAGAAATATAGGCTTGAGACCCGGTTCGTGTGAGCCATTAGCCCCGGTTAAGGAACCGAGATCAGAAAAGCAGGACTAATGCTAGCCCAGGTTCGGTTCCGAACCGGGGCTAATGGTCCTCCATGTGGCGGGGCTGGGAGCGAGGGGGTGGAGGGGTATTAGTCCCGGTTCTTATTAGGAACCGGAGCTATTGCTTCGCTGCCTTTTTTAACGCACTTTTTAGGGTTTAGGATTTTGCACTAAATTGGATGTGGGTTATTTTGCTGCCACTTTTTTGTTTGCTATTTTCCCATTTATCTATTTTGGGCACTTTTTAATTTATGTTTTGCACTAAATTGGATGGTAAATACACAACAATAAAGGAACAACTATATTGCACATCATCATCACGAATATATTACACCATCTCATCAGTCATGCTTTGTCGAATATATTACAAAATGTACACACGAGTTATATGCACATATGCTTCTCTTTTACACTTTCATCTCGCTTCAACCGGTGGGCAATAGTATTCTCCCTTCAGATCTAGGACCTTTGCATCTAAGAATACCACAATTTCCTCCTGAATTGCTCGTACGTGTTCCTGTGGTAGAGGACGGTCCCGCAACCGTTCGATCCAATTTAAAGAAGGGGTCAATATATATCAATGAAACCGAACACAATTGATGGTAATAAAATAAACTTGTGACTATTGTTTATCGTACTTCAATTTTTTTTTGAAGTCCCGGTTTTTGCCCGTCACATGGGTCGTCTAGCGAATGAACTCACAAAGAGAGTATCCACATAAATTGTTCCCCTGTTCCTGCCTCAAGCACTTTACGATAACATAGTTCAATCAAAAATATAATCAAGCATGATAATGGTATGGAAGCTAGAATAAAGAGATGCGCAGATCTAGCTAATAGTATATACTTACACCCATTTGTCTAAATGTAAACTTTCGCTTCCAAACACCCCGACACTTGGCGGTGAAGCATTTCTAAGGCCTGCCAAGAAAAGAAAATGAATAAAGGAGTTCTATAGTAATTACTTGCTATCAGGAAATGAACGAAAAGTTGCCGATATAGTACCATAGTGATTGAAATTACCTCTCGAGGCATTCCTGCATGTTCGCCCAATCAGCGAGGGGTTTGCGTTTCGGGTCCATGACTTTTACTAGTCCATCGTTAGGTACAATGATTAACAGAATAAAGTGAAAGCTGCGCACGCATACCGAGTCAATTATACATTTAACACCGAGTAAGCGAAAATAGAATGTGTGTACAAGACAGTAACATTCACTTGAAGTTGTAAGGAAATAGTATTTCCCTTTTGGTAGCGGAAAACCTTAACCCTTGTACCAAGTTATTCTTATTCTTTGTCTCGCGGGGATTCAGTTCGAGAATTTTATCATGAATGAAATATGGGTCAATGAACCCAATGTCATAGATTCGTCCTCTTTTGCATTAGAGAATCTTCATTCTGCAAAATTAATATAGTGATGAGTAAGATTATACATGCAATGAACGAGCTGAGTAAGACTTAATGACATAAATTAATAATACTTACAAACAATAGACACTGATGATAGATTTGTCGAGGGCGTCTTGTTTGTATAACTAAAATAATTCGTCGAATTCAATCATTAGAACGCCTTCTCCATGCCCGTAATGCTCGTTTTTATATGCGTAGTAGATCCAGTTTCACTGTTCAGCAGATCCTCGCATGTACCACTTATGCAATCTTCGCATTTTTGTTGGTACCTCGTTGACTAACTCAGGTTTGACGAGAGGAGACCCGTCCCGGTACCGGTATGTTACGTCAGCGAAATCTTGTATATGGTTTAAGTACCGAACCATAGACATGCCATGAGCCTTGGCCGCTTCTCCATAAAGTGCAGCAAACTCCGGATCGATGTCAGTTGTTTCATCATACCTCTGCTCGTCCGCAGCTCCGTTCGAGCACACCTGTGTATAGGAATACACTTTGAGCGGGGGGCACGATTGGTTTTTCTGTTGTCCGAGCTGGGCAACTGATTTCCTGCTGGACCTATTACTCTTCAACCGCTGCTTTTTTTGCCTCAACCGACTTGAGAATATAGCGTTCATAGTCTGCTGGCAACGTTGGCGGGGCTTGTGCAAGGGTATTCAGCATTTTCACGCACGCGGCGTGATCTTCTGGGATGACCGGGAACTCTGGCTCTTTTGGCTTCTTCTTGTTAGCCATGTCAGCCTTCCACTATTGATACTGGGCGTTTGCCCTCTTCTTATTCTCCTCTTCACTATAGTCCTAAGGTCTCATCTCCATATCCTTATGAGGTACTTTTGGGAGGGGCAACGAATTACGTTTCGGTGATCGAAACCCCTTTGTACCACCACTATTAGCGGTGGTACGTTTCCACTTTTGGCTTTGATCCTGAGTGGGCGGAGACGGCTGATGGGGTGGTTGAGACGGCTGATGCGGCGGTGGAGATGGCTGCGTTGGAGACTGGTGTGGCAGCAAAGACGACGGTTGCGCCGGAGACTAATGTCAGCTGTGCTTCCCCGGCAACGGCGCCAGAAAAGTGTTGATCCTGCAATCTCTGGCGTTAGCTAGACGAATGCTTATGACAACAAACCTTCTCCTGCAACGGCACCAGAAGAATGCTGCTAGCACTCCCCGGCAATGAAACTTGAACAATGTTGTTGATGGCCCACCAGTGCGTGGGTTCGCAGCAGTTTTCGAGGGTAGAGTATTCAACCAAATTTGTTGGTTCGCACGACAAGAGGTGAGAGAATACTCTCAAGTATTAGAAGCTAAATTTGTCAGATTCAACCACACCTAAAAGATTAGTATCTGGAAGCACAGTAGTAACAACAAAGTAGCGAGTAACGGCAGTGTAACGAGCAATAGCAGTGGCAAGGAACAGCAGTAGTGACACCAGTAGCAAGTAGCAACAGTAGCAAGCGACAGTAGCAGCAGAGCAAGACAAGTAACAGCAGTAGCAACAGTAGTAGCAACATCAGCAGAGCAAGACAAGTAACAGAAGTAGCAACAGTAGTAGCAACAGCAACAGAGCAAAACAAGTAACAACAGTAGTAGGACAAACTCGTAGGCAATGGGTCGGTGATTTGTTTGGATGATATTCATCATGCAACATCTATAACACGGAGAGATAAGTCGCTAGCTCCCGTTCATCAATGTGATGTAGGCATGCATTCCGTGTGTCGTCGTACGTGCTTAGGGAAAAGAACTTGGATGACATCTATTATCCATCCCTCCCGTGGCAGCGGGGTCCAAAAGGAAACTACGGGATATTAAGGTTCTCCTTTTAATAAAGAACCGGACCAACGCATTAGCAATTGGTGAACACATGAACTCCTCAAACTATGGTCATCACCGGGAGTGGTTCCGGTTATTGTCACTCCGGGGTTGCCGGATCATAACACATAGTAGGTAACTACAACTTGCAAGATCGGATCTAAAACACACATATATTGGTGACAACATAATAATTTCAGATCTGAAATCATGGCACTCGGGCCCTAGTGACAAGAATTAAGCATGGCAAAGTAGTAGCAACATCAATCTCAGAACATAGTGGATACTAGGGATCAATGCCCATCAAAACTAACTCGATTACATGATAGGTCTCATCCTACTCATCACCGCCCAGCGAGCCTACGAATAGATGACTCACAAACGACGAAGAGCTTCATGGAATTGGAGAGGGAAGAAGGTTGATGATGACGATGGCGACGATTTCCCCTCTCCGGCGCCCAAGACAGACTCCAGATCTGCCCTCCAGATGAAGAACAGGTGGTGGCGGCGCCTCCGTATCGAAAACGCGACGAAAACTTCTCTTTTTATTTTTTCTGGGACGAAAGGCAACTTATAGAGCTAGAGTTGGGGGCGGTAGGTGCCTGTGGGCCCCACAAGCTTGCCCACCGCCACCAGGGGGTGGTGGCGGAGCAGGGGCTTGTGGACCACTGGCCCACCCCCTAAGGTGGAACTTGGCGCAGATATTATTGATATTTTCCAAAACTGCTCCCCGTAAATTTTCAGGACGTTTGGAGAACTTTGATTTCTGCACAAAAATAACAACAAGGCAATTCTGCTGAAAACAGCGCCAGTCCAGGTTAGTTCCATTCAAATCATGCAAATTAGAGTCCAAAACAAGGGCAAAAGAGTTTGGAAAAGTAGATACAATGGAGACGTATCAACTCCCCAAAGCTTAAAACCTTGCTTGTCCTCAAGCAACTCAGTTGACAAACTGAGAGAGAAAGAAAAACTTTGACAAACTCTGTTTGATCTTGTTGTTGCAACTATGTCTAACTCATAACCAGAATTTCAGCAAGATCACAAGTTAACCACATAAGAAAATGACACAAAGGTCTCACGGTAAACTAATATCAATGGCATAATCAGCTAACGAGCAAATAATAATGAGTTTCAAATACCAATACTTCAATCAAAACAAGCATGACGCAATATGAATAGGTGGTATCTCGCTAGCTCTTTCTAAGACCGCAAAAGATAAATGCAGAGCACTTTCAAAGATCAAGGGCTGACTAAACATTGTAATTCATAGCAACGAAGATCCAGTCATAGTCATACTCAATATCAATCAAAAGCAAAGCATAAAAATGACAAAGGTGCTCTATAATTGGTGCTTATATAAGAGGAGGATGACTCGACAGGAAAATAAATAGACAGGCCCTTCGCAGAGGGAAGCATTGATTTGCAGAGGTGCCAGAGCTCAAGCTTTGAAAACAGAGATAATAATTTTGGGTGGCATGCTTTCATTGTCAACGCAATGACCAAGAGTTCTCAATATCTTCCATGCTACTCATGCTATAGGCGGTTCCCAAACAGAAAAGTAAAGTTTTAACTCCCCCACCACCAATCAATCACACTCCACGGCTAGCCGAATCCTCGGGTACCGTCCATACTAACATCAATCCGGGTGGGGGGGTCTTTGTTTTACAGTTATGTTTTTGATTTAAGCGTGGAACTGGGCATCCCAAATACCAGCCCCTTTCTCGAATGACTGTGAATAAACACATGTCGAGGATAACACTCCTAGCATGGAAGATACCAACAGCCCTCTGTCACCACATGAGCGGTTCGGGCATGCAAAACAAATTATTTCTTGAAGGTTTAGAGAGTGGCACATGCAAATTTACTTGGAACGGCAGGTAGATACCGCAAATAGGTAGGTATGGTGGACTCTCATGGAAAAACTTTTGGGTTTATGGAAGTGGATGCACAAGCAGTATTCCCGCTTAGTACAAGTGAAGGCTAGCAAAAGACTGGGAAGCGACCAACTAGAGAGCGAAAACAGTCATCAAGATGCAATGAGTTTGACTAACATTGAATGCAAGCATGACCAGGATATAAATCACCATGAACACGAACATCACAGAGGCTATGTTGATTTTGTTTCAACTACATGCATGAACATGCGCCAAGTCAAGCCACTTGAAACATTCAAAGGAGAATACCATCCTATCATACTACATCATAGTCATCTCAAAATCTATGTTGGCAATCAAGACAAACCATTATAAGCTCTCAGCTAAATAAGCATGGCATCAGAAACTATGATCTCTAAGTTGTCATTGCAAACATGGTTCTCTCACAACAAAGCTAAATCTCGGTCGACAAGCTAGTCATATTTACAAAACCAAAATAGATAGAGTTCATACCAGCTTTTCAGTCTCAGTCACTTCATCATATATCATCATTGTTGCCTTTCATTTGCACGATCGAACGATGAAAACGATAATAAGCGCATTGCACTAAGCTGAATCTACAGGCAAACACAAAGGAGAAGACAAAATAATATGGCTCTTTGAAAGCTAAACAGGTAAGCATGTAAGAACCACTAAGCATTGTAACCAATATCTTCTACCTTGACACAAAGGAAAAGAAAGCTATTTACACGGGAAAGCTCCCAACAAGCAAAAGAAGAAAGAAAAATCTTTTTGGGTTTTCTCAAAAGGACACAAAACAAGAAAACAAGAAAACGAAAAGAAACTAGCATGGATAATACAGTGGCAAAGTGTAAACACCGGCTAACAAAGTGAAAGAATAAGCATGAATGTAAAGTCAGTGAGAACACGTACTCCCCCAAGCTTAGGCTTTTGGCCTAGCTTGGTCTACTCCCATGGATGATCCTGGCGAAACCCAAAGTCATAATGGGTGTTATACGGGAGTGCTGCAGCCACTGCCTGAATAGCTGCCTCACGAAGTCGAGCAGCCGTCGCCTCCCTCTCATACTCCTGTGCCTCTCCTATAGTTATGTAGTATCTTCGTTTAACCTGAAAGTCAAAGAAAGCAGGAGCAGGAAGGGTAATATGGAAAACACGCTGCCGGTTAAATATCAATCGGTATAGGAGGGATCCATGATCTCTCTCAACGAACTGGTAGCGTGTTAGCGCGACGCGATCAAGGTAGGCTGTACGGAGAGGCGGGTCTTCTGGACGGATGGATACCCCAAGAAAATTTGCTAAGCATGTAGCATAAACTCCACCAAAGAAATCCCCCTCACTGGCATTTTTATTCAGCCTCCTTGCTATAATGGCTCCCATATTGAAGCTCCTCTCACCTGTTACTACGCTCTTAAGGATACTAAGGTCGGAAGCGCATAGGTGACAATGTGCACCCTTGCCGTTAATGCACCTACCTATGAAGAGGGCAAGGTAGTGCAAGGCAGGGAAATGGATGCTTCCTATGGTGGCTTGTGTGATATCTCTGGTTTCTCCAACAATGATACTGGAGACAAAGTCTCTTACCGAAGACTTAGGAGGATCATTAACACTACCCCCATCGGATATTTTGCAAATCCTATTGAAATCGCCCAGATCCACGATATAGGATTTATCGTACAGATCAAACAGTATGGATGATTCACGGCCAGCTAAAAATTTAAATCTATGCACGAAAGAGGTAGTGAACATAGCATATTGTTCACATTTATCTGAGAGGAATTCTTCTAACCCGGTATTGCGGACAAGTGCATCAAACTCATCCTTGAAGCCTGCTTCGATCATGAACTCATCGGAAGGCCATTCACATGGTTGCACCGGCGCGTCCCTTAGTTGAAAAGGTTCGGGCTCCTGAAAAGAGAGACGGGGACCCTTCTTACTTGAGGAACCACCATGAAACTTCCTCCTGAACATAATTTCCTTTTGCTGAAATTTTTGAAGTTCAAGAGAAAAGTGAATAAAGACCCACCACACCTTGTAGCAACTACTCCTACTAGTGCCTAGAGACCGTATCACGCGCTAAAACTACTTGGGACCAGCTAAAATCAACTTTTCTAGCTCAAGAACAGGGTCACCAAGGTAGCAAGAATACGCGAAGGATAAAGCACTAGAGCAAAAAACTAATTGGACCAATGGAGGAGTTACTTAACAAGGAGTAATTTCCCCCAAAACAGTTCGGAGAAGGGTGCTTTGAGCAAGGAGATCGAAAATTACAGCCAAATGAGCAAGAACAATGGTTTGAGCTGCGAAACAATTTTTTCTGGAGGTGGAAGAAGAGTCTAGGAGCTAGAATGAGTGGAGGGGGTGCATGTGGGCCCCAGAAGCTTGCACCCCGCCAGCAGGGGGTAGGTGGCGGTGGGGGGGCTTGTGGACCACTAGTCACGCCCCCTGACCAGCTCTCAGGCCCAGAAATTTTCAAAAATTCCAGAAAAAATCATACTAAATTTTCAGGACCATTGGAGATCTTTTATTTTCAAGGTATTTTTCTCTGGGACGCTAAAACAGATAACAGGAAAAGCTAAACTAATTCCATCATTTTTCTTCTAAGCAACCAAAAAGGAAAACTCAAAACAGAGGTATGTGACTCTCTGATTCATCCGTCTCATGGTCATCGAAAGAAATCCGTCAATGGGATTGATCAAGTCCTTATGACAAAACCTTCTCGAATCACAAGAGAGAACGGAGAATCTTCGAATAGCCACTAAGTCACCTCAGTGGGGATATGTATTTCCCCAACAAGCAAATCATACTTCATCTTGACACGAGGAATATGGCATTCAAAGCTCCCAATGAGAATCGATGAAGTCTTTTCGATAGCATTGATGCAATGTACTTGATATCGTTTCTTCGGAAAGTGCACTGTGTGCTCATTACCGTTGACATGGAAAGTGACATTGCCTTTGTTGCAATCTATAACAGCCCCTGCGGTGTTTAAAAAGGGTCTTCCGAGGATGATAGCCATGTCATCGTCCTCGGGAATATCCAAGATAACAAAGTCTGTTAAGATAATGGTGTTAGCAACCACAACAGGCACATCCTCGCAAACGCCGATAGGGAAAGCAGTTGATTTGTCGGCCATTTGCAGAGAAATTTCAGTGGGCGTCAACTTATCCAACTCAAGTCTACGATAAAGAGAGAGCGGCATAACACTAACACCGGCTCCAAGGTCACATAAGGCAGTTCTTACGTAGTTTCCTTTAATGGAGCAAGGTATAGTGGGCACTCCGAGATCACCAAGTTTCTTAGGAGTTCCACCTTTGAAAGTATAGTTGGCAAGCATGGTAGAGATCTCAAGATCTGGTATCTTCCGTTTATTAGTTACGATATCTTTTATGTACTTGGCATACGGGGACATCTTGAGCATATCAGTTAACCGCATCTGCAGAAAGACGGGTCTTATCATCTCAACGAAGCGCTCAAAATCCTCATCATCCTTTTTCTTGGATGGCTTAGGAGGAAAGGGCATAGGTCTCTAACCCATGGCTCTCTTTCTTTACCATGCTTCCTAGCAGCGAAGTCAGTCTTGTCGTACTTCTTAGGTTGTGGATTATCAGGATTAACCGTACGTTCAATCTCCACATCCTCGTCATTGCTAGGTTGAGCATTATTATGAACATCACAGTCCATATTGTCACCAGGTTCATGTTCATCACCAGATCGTGTTTTTGCATGAGACGCAGAAATATCATTAGGTTCTTCAGGTGTGATAGTGTTTGGTGAACTGGCGTGCATGTTTCTATCATCCTTCTTCTTCTCCTTAGGATGACTGGGTGTATCAGCATTGGTTCCTTGAGAATCTAGATCAATTCTCTTAGGATGACCTTCAGGATACAAAGGTTCCTGAGTCATTTTGCCTCCTCTAGTAATGACTCTGACAGAGTTGTCATTTAATTCATTGAGCAGGTCATTCTGAGCTTTAAGTACTTGTTCTACTTGAGTAGTAATCATAGAGGCATGTTTACTCAGAAGCTTCAGAGCATTGACATTTCTGTCTACGCAAGCACTTAAATGGCTAAGCATACGAGTACTTTGTTCCAAATGTCTGCTAACATAATCATTGAAACTCTGTTGTTTGGCAACAAAGTTGTCAAATTCATCAAAGCATAGGCTAGCAGGTTTATCAAAAGGAATATCACTCTCATCAGACCTACGCAGAGAATTCACTTCTACTACCTGTATCGGGTTATCGAGACCAAGGATCTCTTCGATAGGTGGTAGATTTTTGACATCTTCAGATCTAATGCCTTTCTCTTACATAAATTTCTTGGCTTCTTGCATATCTTCGGGACTGAGGAATAGAATACCTCTTTTCTTAGGGGTTGGCTTAGGAGGTGGTTCGGGAATAGTCCAAGCATTATCGTTGATCAAGAGGTTATTCAGTAGGGTCTCAACTTGTTCTACAGTTCGTTCCCTAAAAACACAACCGGCACAACTATCTAGGTAGTCTCTAGAGGCATCGGTAAGTCCGTTATAGAGGATATCAAGTATCTCGTTCTTCTTAAGAGGGTGATCAGGCAAAGCATTCTGTAGCTGGACGAGCCTCCCCCAAGCTTGTGGAAGACTCTCTTCTTGGAGTTGCGCAAAGTTGTATATTTCCTGCAGGGCAGCTTGTTTCTTATGGGCAGGGAAATATTTCTCACAGAAGTAATAGACCATCTCCTGGGGACTACGCACACATCCAGGACATCCTTTAGAGAGAAAGGAAACAACTTAAGGATATAGTAGTGGCGGATCTTCTCCTCATTAGTGAAAAGGTTGGCTATTTCGGATAGTTTGGAAAGATGGGCTAAGACCGTCTCAGACTCATAACCGTGAAAAGGATCAGATTCGACTAGAGAGATTATCTCAGGGTCGACAGAGAATTCATAATACTTATCGGTGACAAAGATAGGCGAAGTGGCAAACTTCGGGTCATTTTTCATCCTAGCTTCCCGAGATTTTTCCTTCCAGTTGAGAAGTAATTTCTCAGCGTCATAGGCATCCTTACACGCAAGAAAATCCTTAGCTATCTCTCCCTCCATAACATAACCCTCCTGTATATCAGGCAATTCATATCTAGGAGAGCTAGATCTAGCAGGAGCAAAAGCAGGTTCTATCTCAATAGTATCGGTAGTTTCAGAAGCATCATGAGCATTGACAATAACTCTAGCAATATGAGCATCAAGGAACACTCCTAGTGGAACATCAGGCAAATGAGTATCTCTAGCAGTATCAAGCATAGCATCATTAGGCAAAATAGCATCTCTAGCATCATCAGGCAAAGCAGTATCAAGCATAGCATCTCTAGCAGTATCAAGCATAGCATCTCTAGCAGTAGCATCATAAGCATCATCAAGCACAAGCGACATATCAAGATTTCTAGCAGGAGGTGATGTCGCAAACTTACTCATAACTGAAGGTGAATCAAGTGCAGAGCTAGATGGCAATTCCTTACCTCCCCTCGTAGTTGAGGGCAATACTTTGGTCTTCGGATCCTTCAGATTCTTCATAGTGATCAGCAGATATAAATCCCAAGTGACTCAAAGAATATAGCAATACCTCCCCGGCAACGGCGCCAGAAAAATGCTGATGTCAGCTGTGCTTCCCCGGCAACCGCGCCAGAAAAGTGATGATCCTGCAATCTCTGGCGTTAGCTAGACGAATGCTTATGACAACAAACCTTCTCCTGCAACGACACCAGAAGAATGTTGCTAGCACTCCCCGACAATGAAACTAGAAGAATGTTGTTGATGGCCCACCAGCGCGTGGGTTCGCAGCAGTTTTCGAGGGTACAGTATTCAACCCAAATTTGTTGGTTCGCATGACGGGAGGTGAGAGAATACTCTCAAGTATTAGCAGCTGAATTTGTCAGATTCAACCACACCTGAAAGATTAGTATCTGCAAGCACAGTAGTAACAGCAAAGTAGCGAGTAACGGCAGTGTAACGAGCAATAGCAGTGGCAAGGAACAGTAGTAGCAAGTAGCAACAGTAGCAAGCGACAGTACTAGCAACAGTAGCAGCAGAGCAAGACAAGTAACAGCAGTAGCAACAGTAGTAGCAGCAGTAGCAGAGCAAGACAAGTAACAGAAGTAGCAACAGTAGTAGCAGCAGCAGCAGAGCAAAACAAGTAGCAGCAGTAGTAGGACAAACTCGTAGGCAATGGGTCGGTGATTTGTTTGGATGATATTCATCATGCAATAGCTATAACACGGAGAGATAAGTGGCTAGCTCCCGTTCGTCAATGTGATGTAGGCATGCATTCTGTGTGTCGTCATACGTGCTTAGGGAAAAGAACTTGCATGACATCTATTGTCCATCCCTCCCGTGGCAGCGGGGTCCAAAAGGAAACTACGGGATATTAAGGTTCTCCTTTTAATAAAGAACCGGACCAACGCATTAGCACTTGGTGAACACATGAACTCCTCAAACTATGGTCATCACCGGGAGTGGTTTCGGTTATTGTCACTCCGGGGTTGCCGGATCATAACACATAGTAGGTAACTACAACTTGCAAGATCGGATCTAAAACACACATATATTGGTGACAACATAATAATTTCAGATCTGAAATCATGGCACTCGGGCCCTAGTGACAAGCATTAAGCATGGAAAAGTAGTAGCAACGTCAATCTCAGAACATAGTGGATACTAGGGATCAATCCCCATCAAAACTAACTCGATTACATGATAGATCTCATCCTACTCATCACCGCCCAGTGAGCCTACGAATAGATTACTCACGAACGACGAAGTGCTTCATGGAATTGGAGAGGGAAGAAGGTTGATGATGACGATGGCAACGATTTCCCCTCTCCGGAGCCCAAGACGGACTCCAGATCTGCCCTCCACATGAAGAACATGTGGTGGCGGCGCCTCCGTATCGAAAACGCGATGGAAACTTCTCTTTTTATTTTTTCTAGGACGAAAGGCCGCTTATAGAGCTGGAGTTGGGGGCGGCAGGTGCCTGTGGGCCCCACAAGCCTGCCCACCGCCACCAGGGGGTGGTGGCGGAGCAGGGGCTTGTGGCCCACTGGCCCACCCCCTAAGGTGGAACTTGGCGCAGATATTTTTGATATTTTCCAAAACTGCTCCCCGTAAATTTTCAGGACATTTGGAGAACTTTGATTTCTGCACAAAAATAACACCAAGGCAATTCTGCTGAAAACAGCGTGAGACCAGGTTAGTTCCATTCAAATAATGCAAATTAGAGTCCAAAACAAGGGCAAAAGAGTTTGGAAAAGTAGATACGATGGAGACGTATCAGAGACTAGTGAGGTGGCGAAGACGACGGTTGTGCTGGAGACTGGTGAGGCGGAGGCGAAGAAGGATTGCTGCTCTCAGGAGTCGGTGGCCTTGGCGGCCAATTTGGAAGCAAGATGTGCTCCTTTGGCCATACAACGGTCTGTTTCTTGACTTGTCCAAGTTCAGTCAAATCCCTATCTTCACTTGCACGGTAGTCCAGCTTCAGCTCCTCATAATCTTTCATCACTTCATCCACCGTGATGACATCATACCATTTTGGAACCAAAGAGCAATGCCAAGTTGGATTATGTCCAGTTGGTACGGCCATGCCGACCGCCACCGTCAACCTTAAGTTAGCAACTTTCACCTTTAGCTCACAAGGTGTGCTCTCTCTGATATCATCCACTCGGTAGCGACGAGGAGGAGCCGTCATGAGTGCATCATCATCACCATCATCTTGGAGCTGCGTGGAAGCGACACTGCTTTTCCATTCGATGCAGCTTCTATCATGAGCCGCTGAGATTGGCCGCTACCTTGCCAGCTAAGTCTGTCGATTTGATCCTGCTGCAGTCACTTTACTGCTTCTTCTACATTATGCACCTGATCTGCAGCAGCCGCTTTCTCAGCTGCCTCCTTATCCTTTCTCCTCTGATGGCTTCTATCGGGAAATTTCTTCCTTTCCTCGGAAAACGCAAGCATCCACGACGGGGAGCCTGGTAAGCCTCGTGCTCGTCCTTTGTGTTCATCATTACCAAGGGCGTGTGAGAGCTCGTCGTTCTATTTATCGAGAACGAACCGTCCCTCTTCAACATCCTTTACTGCACTTCTAATATTCTCGATGGGTAGTAGGGATTATCTTTGTGTCTTTGGTTATATATTGCCTTCCCTTCTGCGTCCAACATGCCCCCATGCCCGTAAAACCAGTTTCTTGACTGTTCGATCCATGTTAAGGGCTCTCGAGTGATATTGTTAGCCAGAAATGGTGCCTCAAGTGCATCCCACTTAGGCATGTTACCGGCGTAGCGAGCAGGCCCCATAATATGGTGGTACTTCTTCATACGTGCACTCCTTTTATTTGTTACAGACTTTTTCAAGGCGTCCTCCGATTTCTTGTATGCCACAAATTCGGTCCAGTAGTCTTTTATCTTCTCATAGCCGTTATCGAAATCTGGAGTCTTGTCTTGCAAGATAAAATCCTGGTGCAATCTTTTCTTCCAACCGCTGAATAGATCGACCATCTTCTTAAGAGCCCACTCCTTGACCTTTTTTCACTTCTTCATTTCCTCCTCGTTTGTCTCCTCCTCATATGGATCCACCTCTGGCGCCGGCAGGGTGAAATGAAGCATGAGCTTTATCCAAAGGTTTTCTTTGGCTACTGTGCCGACATATGAGACTCCTTCCGCCCTTGGCTTAAGACATTCTCGATTGGTGATATGGATGTGGTCCCTAACAACAACTCCGCATGACTTGACAAATTTATTCTTTACATCTGTGGGAGCAATCGGTTGCCCGCCTTTTGAGCCTCTCACCATCATCCATCTTCTTGGTTGGGCCTCGTTTCATCCGTACAGAAGTTTTCCTCGATCCGGAGGGCTAAAAGAATAAAGAGCGTTAATATATGTATATAGACAGCAGAGGATTAATTTATTAATATATATGTGCACCTCGCCGGAGCCGTCGACTTCTCCCTCATCGGAGCCGCTGAGTCCTCCCTTGCCCGAGGCGTGAGCGTCTACCTCACCGGAGCTTCTACCTCCTGTCTTGAGAGACTCATCTCCCTCACTGGACTCGTTCAAAAACTGATTGGCGACATCGCCAACAATAAAATAATCCCCACGGATGACACCATGCATCATGTCTTCCTAATATTCGTTTGTGCCGTGTATTGGATCCATAGTATGTGCAAATTATGAACAATGTGCAAAATTAAGAATAATAGGAAAAGGGATTTTTTTTAATTAACTTGGGGAGAGGGAAACGTTTTAGTATTGTCATTTAACAGGGGGGGGGGGGCTCATGATGCTCCCCTCATGTCGAAGTTATCGGGGTTATACTTTCACGAGAGTACACTCCTCCGATGATCGTCGGGGACTCCTCATCGGCGATCGTCAGGCACACTTCACTGGCGATCATCAGGGACTCCTTGGACGATCGGCGGGGTCTCCTCATTTGCGATCATCGATGACTCCTCACCGGCGATCGTCGGGGACTCCTAACCGGCGATCGTCGGGAACTCTTCACCGGCGATCACCGGTGACTCCTTTGACGACCGTCGGGGACTCCGCACCGGCTATCGTCGGAGACTCCTCTAACGACCGTCGGAGACTACTTCGACGATCATGAGGGGCTCCTCACCGCGACCGTCGGGACTCCTCCAGCGATCGTCAGGGACTCCTCACCGGCGATCGTCGAGGACTCCTCTGACGATCGTCGGGGACTCACCCCCTTTAGTTCATTCTTTTTAGTTGATTCTTTTTTACTTCATTCATTTTGCTATTAGTTCATTCTTTGAGCTAATTGACCCTGAAATTAAAAAGCACTACAAATGAGCTCTGAAAACTTTATGAAAACTCTTTTGAATTGACATTTTTTTATTCTTTTTAGTTAATGTTTTACTTGATTCTTTTTAACAAATAAACACTTTGATAATTTTAGTTGATTCTTTTTAGTTCATTCTTTTTAGTTAATGTTTTAGTTGATTCTTTTTACTTCATTATTTTTGCTATTAGTTTATTCTTTGAGCTAATTGACCCTGATATTGAAAAGCACTAGAAATGGGCTCTAAAAAGATTGAAAGTTGGTGTAGTTGTTTAGGGTTTAGTTCTCGTACTCGTAGTTGTTTTAGTTCTCGTAGTTGGTACCTCTTTCACAAAAAATGCCGTTTTCCCACTAAGTATATGAAAAAAACCATTGCAGAACATCATGAATAGAGAAATGACCAAATTAATACAAGTTCATCATCACCTTAAAACCAAAGTACAGTAGTGATCAAATGTTATTAGTGCAAAAATAAATACATAAAGTTCTCTCGTAAAACAATATACAACTATGTAAAAAATTTAATTGCCACAACAAATGCGATCAAAACCGCAACTAAGGTAACAATTGACCCAACAACATAATGATACCAAGCCTCTTTATCAATGTCATATTTTTTAATATACATAATCTTCAAGCGCATTGCATCCATCTTCAACCGCATTGCATCCATCTTGATCTTGTGATCATCGACGACATCGACAACATGCAACTCCAGTTCATATTCTTCTCCTCAATTATTTTCAATTTTTTCTTCAAGTAATTGTTTTCTTTTTCAACTAAATTTAACCTCTCGACAAGAGGATCAGTTGGAATTTCCGGTTCACATACATCCTAGATAAAAACATCCATATCACGTTGGTCGGCATAATTATCGTCATAAACACTAAATGAAACAAATAGTAATAAAAGAAAATATACCACGTCCGAATCATAGGCCGGACGAGGGCCGACGTGGGCGGATACCAAAACCATCACACTATATAATAACAACAAATAATAAAAGTAAGTAATTTATACAAGTATCTATCTAAATCATACAAGTAAGATTTTTTTCTTTTAAAAATACGATAAGAACAAGAGGCTCACCACGGTGGTGCTGGCGACGAGATCGGCGCGGGCAATCGACGACGGTGAGGACGGGCACGGGACGGCTCCCTACACATGTGCAGACTCTAAGAAGTTGGTTTGAGCTCAAATTTTGCATCTAAATCAAAAGAACTCCCACATACACTCCTACACTAAAACCTATAAACCACTCTACTTCTAGAGCATTTGAAATGAACTAAACTAGTAGTGAGAGATGAAAGGATGAAGTAGCTAACCTTTTAGAACAGTTGTGTAGTTGGTGCACCGTCAAACCTAGACAAGTATTGAGGAAAATGGAGCTTGGAGGTCAAGCTTGGAGAGGAGAAAGCTTGAGTGTGGCTCGATCATTTCATCGAACACCTCATGTGCAAGCATAGAAGGGTGGCAACAAGAGCATGGCATGCACACCTAGGCCAAAAAATAGAGGAGAGGGTGGGCAGGGTGCGGGTATATATAGGCATCTCTTTGGTCCCGGTTGGTGGCCAGAACCGGGACAGAAGACTAACCATTAGTCCCGGTTACAGCCCCCAACCGGGACTAATGCTCTGCGACACGCCATGTGTGAGTTGTTGGATCTTTAGTCTCGGTTTTTGGCACGAACCGGGACTAATGCATCGAACCGAACCGGGACTATTGCCCCGCGAGGCCCTGGCAGCTCAAACCGGGACCAATGTATGGCATTGGTCTTGGTTTTACTTGGACCCGAGGCTAATGGGATTTGGGGCTCCGGCCGAAAGCCTCATTTTCTACTAGTGTTCATCACTATAGGAATGCACATGCAATCTTACTCGTATTATCATCTAGAAGAGACTAAGTCGTTGAGATTGATGAACTTGTTACAGACATCTCATAATTGACATACACGACATGTCACCAGGAAAACAGCCCCAAAACGCTAGAAATAAATTTATGAGATATTACGAGCTAAAGACACCCTCTTAAGTCTAGGATCTAAGAGCATTGCCGAAAAAGGGTTTCCCCCGCTTTATATACAAGGCAACCAACATCATACAAAGATCAATGCGGGGGCGAACATCACATCAAGCCCAAAAAACGAAAAAGAAACAAATGCCAACAGCGTTAGCTCGACAAAGAACGGATGATCCGCCACAGCTGAGCCTTCCGAAGACAAACCACCAGAACCCGAGGCTCCGATCCGCCGCGTGCCAAGCAGTACCTCCAAGAAGGGATGCGACATCAACAACGCTGCTGCCCGGACAAGTCCTAGGGTTTCCCCTGGCACGTGGAAGAAGGTAGGGGATGGCTACCACTGACACCCTTCAGAAAGGAATGGTGGCACCCGTCGATGTCATCGCATCAGAGCCGGACGAACCGGCAAGGATTTCTCCCGCACTCCACACCCCACCGTCCAACCGGAGCCGACCAGCCAAAGCACCGCCAAACCCCATGCGCCAGCACGGTTGCGCCATCATCCACGCAGTCTGACTACGAACACCAACACGAGGCCAAAGAGACCGAAGAGCTGCACCAAACGATGAAGCAACAGCATCGAAACCGAGCGGGAGGAGATCCACCTCCACCACCGACGTGCGGGAGGCCCGCGCCTCCAGCACCGCCGCGGTCATCCACCGGACACGGCAGTAGAGCATACCAGGCTACCCTTGGCCGAGCCGGGCCCGAAACGGGCTCGCTAAGCCCTGTCGGCCATGCTTTAGCGGGTTGGGAAAGGCGCCGCCAGCACCCAAACGCTCGTCGCTGCTCCCCCGTCTCCTGGAAGCTCCGTCACAAACCTGCTCCGCCGTTGGCCCGCCCAGGCCCACATGGCCCCCGCAGGGCCCAGATCTGGGCCGAAAGGCCGCCGCCAGATCTCACCGCAGCATCACCCCGCCTCCAATGACGATGCCGACGCCTAGCCGTCTGCCCACGCCGTGCCGGGGAACGCCGCCGTCTAGGAGCTCCCCTTGGTGCAGCTCCGCCCCGCGTCGTAGAGCCACCGGGATTGGAAGTGCCGGGGGGCCGCCGCCACCGGCGAACCCGGGGCCAGGTTGGCCGCGGGTGCTAGCGACGGCGGCGGAGAGGGAAGGGAGAGAGTGGGGCTGGAGGAAGGGGAGGTAGGCCGTGACCGGTTGCCCGCGGGGGCGACACGGTCGTTGGAGCCAACCAGTCATGTTTTCACGAAGATTTAAGAGCATTTACATCCGGCCTCCTCAAATCCACATCAAACGTTTACGGACGCATACGGTCATTGACCACACAAAATAGAGAAGTGAAAAAATGACCAAACTCAACTGCTCATAACATCCTTATATATTTGGACTGTCCGTAAAACCTCGTATTGAGAACAAATGTAAGAAATATATAAGGGCTTGCGTATCCATCCGGTTAGTCCGTCACATAGGACGCGGTCCATCCCAGACTATATTTTTTCTTTCCTTATTTTTTTCTTTTCCTCACTCCGTGTCTATAACACGTACAAATAAACGGACATACAAGGGTGGACATAAATAGTATGATTGTATGGACGAAAAAACAAGAACTTAAAACGGACAGATCCGATCACTGATCGGACACGTTTGTGGATGTTTAGAGAAGATAAATTTGTTAAGTCCGGTTGTAGATGTTCTAAACCCGTACGAACTGGTTTCACCATAAATAACCTAATCATTTAAGTAAGATTTAGAGGGCGGATATGTTTTAGTCCCATGATTAAAAATAGTGGGACTAAAATTTGCTAGCCTCATCCATGCTTGGATCGAAATACTAAAGAGACTAAAATCAGGTTAATGAGCATTTATTATCCTCCAAACCCTCCAATCCGGAACTCGCATGTGTTAAAGGAGAGGAGTTAAATAAGGAGAGAGAGGACTAATCCACATTTTAGTAGGGGTACGCCTGACGAAAAGATTTTAGCCTCAACAATAGTTTTAGCCTTTTTTTAGTCAGGGGTGCTTGAAACTTTAGCTTCTTAAAAAGACTATTTTTAGTCAGACTAGTTTTAGTCCTTTGGATCCAAGCACCCTCTTAGTATGCAAAGGTCACGGTATTGTAACAAAAACAAACTATTCTCCATTCTAGTAGCTGCCTCTGTCCTGTGTACATGCATACCGGCTCCTGTCCGGAGCACGCCCGGCCCTTGTCGTACTGTCTCGAGATTCCTGTTGTATCGGCACACCGCACTCATACAAAGTGCGTGCAACACAAGGATAGAAGCTTTTCCTCAAACCTGTGAGGACGTCCGAGACGCACTAAAACAGGAGGACTGCTGGTCTAAGAATGAAGCATAAATAATCACATTGCTGTCCGGGCCGCATGCCTCTTTTCTTTGCACAGATGGAGCACCTCGGCGACGTCGGCGTGGTTGGTCTGTACTATTTTCTAGATGTAGCTACGCAAGCACACAACACGAACAATCATACAAAGTTCATAAATTCCCCGCCAACGTTTAATTTGAAGATCTCGGCAGCCCACTGAAATAGTGGCTACAAACACTACTGCTACTCATCCGAAACAGCCCGACCGTCAACGGAAAATCATGTATGTACTCACCCAAAATAGTGCAGCCCGACCGTCATCGGAAAATCATGTATGTACTCATCCAAGATAGTGCAAGAAATATAGTCATGGATGGGCAGTCCACTGAAACAGTTTACCCAAAACATGTACCTACCTACGCATCGCTGGTGTCTACCGCTAGCTCTTTCTGAGTAGGAGTCTATCAGTCGGAGAAGATGGTAACGCTATCCGTTTCCATATGTAGGCAGGCACAGACATTTCCATGCCGGGGCAAAAGGGAGGGCGTGCCAATCAATCGATCAATCCATCACCCGGACGAGAGTTTGGGTCTACCGGGGGATCATAAAATCGGTTGGAAGATAGAACCATGTTTGTCGCCAAATCTACGAGGCAGGCGTCCCTGTCATCTTCCTTTGTTGGTGATCCACTAGCGAATGGCAAAGGTGTGGTCACACTGTTTGGTTTTGCCAAACGATGTACTCATTTCCGGTGGCAGAGCTTGAGCATAATTGAGGAGGGGGACATGACATGAAAGAAAACAAATTTATAAGGAGGGTAATTTCTAGTTTAAAGACATCTCCAACGTTTACCCTCAATACAAACACGGTATTCGTCCCTGGACTAGTCTACTGAAACCGACCATTTAACCATGTCCCTTTATTTGTTCGTTTTTCTTTTAGCAAGCTCAAAATAACATCGTATCAAATTATAGACGATTGAAAATATTTAAATACGATCGTAGTTTTAATGTAAATATTATAATCCAATTAAGTTTTCAAATGAAATAATTCAAACTTGAATTCAACAAGCAAATATTTGAATGCGGTCCGGATGAGGTTTTTGGTACGTTAGAGCATCTCTAGCAGACCCCGTATAATGTTGATCCGCAAAAATCGTTTACCAATTCACGAAAAACGTATTTTGCGGGACGGCACGGGTGCGGACAGAGACAGACCCCCAAAACGGGTCCGTATAAAAGGATATTCACAGAATATGCTATTGTGCGGGTCGTCAATGCGTGGTCTGCTCGGGCGGCACCGCGTCGACCCGCAAACCGAAAAACCTCCTAATAAAACATAGTTGGAATTTGACAGCGATCATCCTCCTCTTGAAGATTTCTCTTCTTGTCATATCATGCCAATCTTTGTTGATGTCGTCCATGTCATTACGGTTCAAAGTGATGATCCTATTCTCTTCAGCAAGAAGGTTGGCCATGGTTTTGTTCTCAGCGGCACGTGTTTTTCTCTCCTCAACTTTCTTGAGCAATTTCCACCTCTCTTGCTTCTCTCGCGCCTTTTTCTCGGTCAACTCTATCTTTGCCTCCAAAGACTTCGCTAACAATACCTCATTTGATTGCAACATGGAATCTATCTTGTCCCGCAAGGTCGATGATTTGCGTTCCCTTTTGAGCTTCTCCTTTGTCTTTTTGTCATCATCGAGCTTGTGCAAGTTTCTTGGGCCATCATCATCTTCATCTTCATCCATGTATGTAAATGAACCTCTCTTCGGTGGGGGTTCTTTGTCAATAAATTCCCACTTGTCGTAGTTTTTGAGCAATTCCTAACAATTCTCTAGTTTAAAAAATCTGCCTACGCAAGCATCCATGTCTTTGTATCATTGTTGGGCAATTTTTTCCTACACAATTAAAATAAAGTCAAACTGATAGAACCATTTTACATTATGCAAACTGTTGAAATCATTTGACATGAACCAACCCACATAGTCGGATTCGACAGTTCCACTTGGAGGAGCATTGTAAACTTGTTACAAGCAAGCTGCCCAACGGCTACAAGTCGGTTTGATGAGTACATACATGATTTTCCGATGATCCGTCCATGATCTTGGAGTGACCAAAAGGTTCGTGCTGTCCTGTTGGATACTTGGCCATGAGTACATACATGATTTTCCGATGATCCATCCATACATGATTTTTCGATGATCCAAGCAAGTTGCCCAACGGCTCCCAACGACCTTGGAGTGACTGAAAGGTTCGTGCTGTCCTGTTGGATACTTGGTCATGAGTTGGAAGTATTGATCTTCAATTCTTTGCCAATACGTCTTGGCGGTTTGGGACACCCCCGTGCAATGATCCATAGACACCGCACTCCAAGCCTTAATCAAGATTTGATCTTTCAAGATCGTGTAGTTCTTCGATCTCATGCTTTTTTCCTCGCGGTTGCTGATACGTCGTCTCATCTACCTCCTCCACCCCACCTTCACCACCGTGGTCATCAACACCACCCTCCAATTCATTATACTCGAAACCATCGATCGGGGCTTGATTGAAGTCGACTGCGTTGTTGGCCAACAAGTTCATGAACTCGGCAACGACATTGTTTGAACCGTCGTTACATTGAGTGAAAGCACATCATGACCTACCACAAATGGCGAAAAATCAAAGAAAACAGTAAGTGAGCGAAGAAAGCACATCACGCCCTGCGGTGGAAGCAGCACCGTAGAAAGGCACTATCGGGGAACGTCTCGTCGGTGGAAGCAGCGCCGTAGAGTGGCCAAAGGTTTCTTCGTAGGAACCTTCTTCCGCTTCACGCCTGAAACCTCGCTCATTTTCCCCGCCGGCGGCCGAGCCGCTTGGGGGCTGGCGCGTTGGTGACTAGGGCGGCGACGGGGGCGACATGACCGGCGACGAGATCCGCTGGACGGGACTACGCATGCGTGACCTCCATGTTGACGAGATCCGCTGGCTGGAAGGCTTCAATGGCGGTGAAGAATGGCGGGGAAGAAGTTCCGGAGCACGCGGTGGGTGGAGAAACGGCTGTCGAGGAGGAGGGAGCGGGAAACGGCGCACGAAAACTTCCCTCGCGCCAAATCTCGTTGCGGATAAGGGGCGAGCTCGGGTCGGTCTCCCACCCGTGAAACTGAAGGTTGAGGACGAATTTTTGTCGTGCCCCACAAAAAAAATTACGGATCGGACGCGTTTGCGGTGTCTGGTCTGACAGCATTTCCGGCCCCGATCCGTATTTTAACGGTTATTTTACAGAGCGGGACATTATATGGGGTCTGCTAGAGATGCTCTTATGGTTTGTGTGGTGCGAGAGAAATATTGAATAGCAAATGGGCATATGAGCAAAATCTGAGTTGTACATATGGAGATGACGATACCCATCAAGCGCGTGTGCAATATGCTCACACTGGCCGGGGTACTACAGTGCCATTCTCCATACCGAGCACTTTCTAGCTAGACAATCACATTGCCAGAGCGCTCAAACAGACGAGGAAAGCTGGGGCGCCAATTCCCGGCAAAATTGACAAAAATGACCCCTCGGGGAAAAAAAACTCACAGAATGACCCCTCGCGGGAAATATTTCACCCGCCTGACCCTTTTGTGTGGCGTCCGACACCTAGGCGCCACACTACACTGTGTGACGCCTAGTCGTTCGGCGCCACACCCCCCGACCACCTGGCAGGGAGGGCCCACCCCCCAGGCCGTGTGACGCCTAAGCCTCAGGCGTCACACATTGTAATGTGTGGCGCCGAACGCTTAGGCGCCACACATTGACTTAACTAGCCACGGGCCAGCCCCCCTCCCCATTCCCCTCCCTCATTCAAACAGAAACTGCAACGGCGGCGGTTGGCTCTCTTCGAATCCCTAATCCCCTCCCCCATATCCTTCAGATCTGGTGATTTCTTCCTTGGATTGATCCCCCAAGGTAATCTCCTCCCCCATCCCTTCCTTTTCCCATCCTTCTATCCAAGTGTACTAGGTTTTTGTTGAGTAGATTGATTTGAGTAGATTGATTTGAGTAGGTTCTTAGGATTTGACTAGTTAGGATATGAGTTAGTATATGAGTAGATGAGTAGCAGTAGTTCATATTTGTAGTTAGTATATGAGTATATTAGTAGTAGTAGTTCATATTTGTAGTTAGTATTAATAGTTAGTATTAGTAGTTAGTAATAGTAGTTAATATTAGTAGTTAGTATATGAGTATATTAGTAGTAGTAGTTCATATTTGTAGTTAGTATATGAGTATATGAGTAGTAGTAGTTCATATGAGTTCTTAGGATTTGAGTAGTTAGGATATGTAGATTAGTGGATGAGTAGTAGTAGTTAGGATATGTAGTTCATATGAGTTCTTAGGATTTGTAGGATGGTGTAATTTTTTAAATATGAGTATTTTTTGAATATTAGTTAGTACATGAGTAGATGAGTAATTTTTTGAATATGATTATTTTTTTGTGATTTGTAGGATGGTGTGGCTTCTGAATAATGTTTATGACGTTGAACACCGGGCCTATTTCATGTCGGAGAAGAACATGGTAAGTACAAAATGATTAGTAGATGAGTAATTTTTTGAAAATGTAATAAGCACTTGATATCTTCTTCTCCTATCTGTTTGCAGGAGCTTACGCCCTTGAAGATCCGGTCTCATGGGGCATCGTCTGTAATGCAGTACGATGAGCGGTACACCCCGTACATCGAGATGACAGGACTCCTTCCATTCGTGCAGCTTGTGAGTCGGTCAACGCCCAATCTGAACGCTGCGGCAGTCACAACACTTACTGATCGTTGGAGGCCTGAGACACATAGTTTTCACCTCCGGACCGGAGAGATGACGGTTACTCTTCAAGATGTTTCCATGATCACCGCACTTCCGATCGAGGGGAAGCCTCTTTGTATGAGCACTGATTCCGAGGGATGGCGGCAACAAATGGAGGCTCTTATTGGTATGTTGTCGCACGAGCCGGAGGTAGAAGATGGAGGGAAGAAAGATAGAGTCCCGGCCGGCGCTCCTTTCACTTGGATTGCCGCGAACTTTGCTCATTGTCCTGAGGACGCAGATGACGAGGTGATCCAGAGGTATGCTCGCGTGTACATGTCGTACGTCATCTCTAGGACTATCTTTGCTGACGGCACAGGCAAGAATGCTCCATGGATGTGGCTGAAGGCGTTGACTGTTTTCGACCACAAGTTCAGCTGGGGCTCGGCCGCACTGGCTTACTTGTATCGGCAGGTAATAAATTGTTAGTATTAAGTACTCTCTGTTATCTTTTTCTGCTAAACTGATGCATGTTTGTTGTTACTTGTAGTTGGACGATGCTTGTCGCAGGACGACAAAGGACGGTGGAGTTGGTGGTTGTATGCTCCTACTTTCAGTATGGAGCTGGGAATGCCTACCTGTTGGACGCCCTAAAAGCTCACAGTGGAATACCTGGGATGACCACGGCAACCCTGTACGGCAACCTACATGGGCTTACAAGTGGGACTTGGTATCGGAGGTGGCAAGCGAAGTGAACCTATTGTACAAGCAATACACCAACGAGATGGATTCGCTTACCCCCGAGCAGGTAAGATGGTTTCAGAGTTGACTTCCAGCTTTTATGTTGTGAGTAAAATGAATTGTGCCTTTTATGTTGTGTTGTAGGTGGAATGGGAGCCATATGGTGTCGGGCCAAACTTTGGTGATGCACACACGTTCGAGCTCAATCCACTATGCGTGCAGGAAAGACATCTTTGGCTAATGCGTTGTCCCCTTATATGCAATTGGGCGGTTGAGTTTCATCTCCCGCATCGTGTGATGCATCAATTTGGGTTCTTTCAGCCACACCCGCCGGAGTGGGTGGACACGGACACACAGCTTCACAGGTAACAAAAAAGAAGTACTAATTAGTTTTGTTCTTAGTGTTGAGCGAGCTACTGATGTGTTTTGTTAAAAGCAGGTTGGATAGGAGGAGGCAGCGAAAGATCAAGGATTGGCAGAAGCATCATAAGAGCTATGTCATTAGCTTCGAGCAAAGTGTGCAAGCAGCTTCGAGCATACGACGAACCCAGTATCGCCAGCATTGTCCGCTTGCGTTCAACAACTACGTAAGATGGTTTTAGGAGAGTACTCGTGTCGAGATTTGTCCGCCGGCTTACGAGGAGGACATATTGGAAGAACCCGCTGAGTACGATGCACTTGCCCAAGGCCGTTACAACAAGTTAATTTGCGAAGGGTACCAAACTTCCTTCGCCCTTGTCCTGAACTTTGTGGTAAGTGTGCTCACCTATGTTAAGTATGAATTCTAGTACACCTATTCACTTGCTTGTCATTGTCTTGTGATCATAGCGCAAAGAGGTCAAGAAACAAGCTGATGAGTCCGAAGATATTCTAGATAACGCACCTGGAGGAAGAAAGGGAGAATCTGCACTTCGTCTTTTCATAAAGGTGTTGTGTCATTATTATTATTTTGCCCACGAATGCAACATTATAGGTTACCTTATATATGTCATTTATATTTGAATCTAACAGGAACAGGGCCAGAAGTTACGGTGCCTATCCAACATTTTAGGTTGCCGTGACCCTGAATGTGTTTCACCTTCGAGATCCGGTTCATTCGAAAGAAATACTCTAGATGATTCAGCTTCTTCGGGCGCTCGTATGGACGATGGTGACATTACCTCGGCAGCTAATACCCAAAGAAATACTGTAGAGGATGATGTTGACACTCCTGAGGTATGACATAGCCATAAAACATTTTGCACTTTCAACCTTCAACTTTGAACTTTCAACCTTCATATGTATTAGGTTGCTGACGGGATGACGTTGAAGGCTTTCCGACGCTCCGCTTACATGTTGAAGCCTAGGAAGGAATTTAGGCGGTACTCACCGGATGATTATGTGAAAGGAAAGAACCCGGTCGTCGGGGGCTCTTGTTTGTCAAGGATGAGAAGCATGGACGGTGAGGATGAGGATGAGGATGACGATGAGTCGGATGACACGGAGCAATTTATGGTTGTCAGAAGAAAGAAGCTAGTTTCTAAGAGGGGACGAGGCCCCAAGATGTGAACCGGAGCCATTTGGAGTTGGTGTTGCACTTGTGTTGTGAACCATTTACTTTTGTTGTGAACTATTTCGAGTTGTGAACCATTTAGTTGTTGTTGCACTTGTTGTGAACCATTTAGTTGCTGTTCAAATATATGATGATGCTGTTGCACTTGTTGTGAACCATTTAGTTGCTGTCAAAAATGTTGTATTGCTGTCAAAATTAAGCTTCCAGCAGGTTTTCACATGTGTGGCGCCCAAGGCTTAGGCGCCACACATGTGCAACGCCTAAGCCTTAGGCGCCACACAATTGAAAACCTATTGCCATCCCTAATGTAGACTTCCTATTACTCTATTTCACATGTGTGGCGTCTAAGCCTTAGGCGCCACACATGTGCAACGCCCAAGGCTTAGGCGCCACACATTCTATCAGGCTGAAAACTGCAGCACATAGTGGTGGAGGAGTTCAAATATACATCACAAATATACAACACAATAATACTAGAGTTAAAACATACAACACAAAGAGGGTGGAGTTCAAACATACATAGGGTTCTTAAAGAACATACGTCCAAAAGTGCATACATAGTGGAGTTTCATAGTAAGAAAGCGCGCAAGTGAACAAGGTTCAACAACACATAGGGTTCAACAACACATAGAATAGAAGCATCCGGCTCTATTGGGTCGAGCAAGGCCCCTTTCCCTTCTTCTTCTTCCTCTCTTCTTCCTCTTCCTCTTCCCTTTTGCGAATTTTTGAAGCCTCTTCCTTAACCCTCTCCGTGAAGCGTTGATGCTCCCGCTCTCTCTTTGCTGCGCCCTCTGCCCACATCTTCTTAAAGTTAGCTTCATATTCTTTTTTACGTTTCTCTAGCATCTTCCTGTCATTCTCCTTTATCCTAGCCTCATATCGCTTATGCTCGAGGAACATTTGCCACTCCTCATCCATCTTTGCCTTATGCTCCTCATCCTTCTTCTTTCGCGCTTCCGCTGCATCCTCCTCTCTCAACTTCTTTGCAGCCCTCTCCATCAACCGCTGCTCCTCACTGGCTGCATCCTTCTCCTCCCCCACTCCGCTTTTGCCTTGTTGGGTTGAGAAGCGGCCATACCTACAAAACAGGCATCAAAGCTCATAGTTAGTAAAATAACACACAAAGGAGCATGAAAAACAACATGATAAAGATAAGTCAAATATGTGACATACGGAAATGGTCCTCGTAGGTATCCACGCATACCAATCCTAGTAAGTCCACCACCTATTCCACCACTGCCTCTAGCAGCACCACCACCTATCCCACCCCTGCCTCTAGCACCACCACGACCTATCCCACCCCTGCCTCTAGCAGCACCCCTGCCTCTACCACCACCACTTCCTCTAGCACCATATCCTCTAGTAAGCCCAAGTCGGCTAGGAACATGTTGAGTAGGAACTTGTTGGGTTGTGCTTGCTTGACCCGTCCCTTGTTGGCTCGTGCTTCCTTGACCCGTCCCTTGTTGGCTTGAACTTAGTTGGCTAGGACTTGGTTGGCTTGACCTGGAATCATTGTTTTTGGACTTCTTCTTTCGCGTCGTACACCTTCTTGTGTTGTGCCCTGTTACACCGCAATCTCCACAATGTGATCTCTCAGTAGGCTCTTGGAATTGGTTGTTCCCCATTTCTCTGCCACCACCATGGCCCCATCCATCCATGTCTCCTCTAAAACGCTTTGTCTTTCGTCTTCCCAGTTTCACAACCTTCCACTCTGGGTCGGGCCATAGTTGTACTCCATGATACTCCGGCCATTGTGATTGGTCAAAGTATGGTTCAAATCTAGGAGCCCATGTATGCTTCGTGGTCATGATCGAGAACTCGGACTCCCTCACGGTTAGTGGATGGTTGACGTCCACATTCCTACTACGAGCTGCCGTGTACAAATGCGAGCATGTGAGATGAAGCAACCTTGGCCTCCCATAAGAGCAATCACACAAGGATAAAGATACCTTGTACGCTCTGTTTCCGTGTTGCTGGCCATCGTTTGTCGTTCCTCCGGGCTCATTCACTTCGTATGTCCAATCCTCGTTGTTGTACAGGGTAGCCGTTTGGGAGTCAGCCTTCCGTTATTGAAATACCATCCATTTGTCAACCTTTGGTGGAAACTGGTACTTATACTTTTTCTTGTTCTCTCCCGTAATCTGATCATCTGTTTCTTGCGAGTACTTTAGAAAGTATGCTCTCAACTTGTCGAATGTGTATTGAACTATTGCCGTCACCGGCAACGCACGGACACCCTTCAACACCCGGTTGAAGCATTCTGCCATGTTACTTGTCATTTGACGATATCTTCGGCCATCTTCGTCATAAGCTCGTGCCCACTTGGCCCGAAGTTCAATGTGCCTGTTAAGAAACTCAAGCCCACCTGCATCAAGTTTTTGTTTACAAGCAAAGCATTGTACAATCTTGCAAATCTTTGTCCGAAAATGCTTGACAACAATCTTGAAGATCATCCGCCAACTCCTTGCTACCACATGCCCGGTAGAAGTTTGCACAGAAATGCCTCATGCACCATCAATGATGCAAAGGAGCATGGCCGGGAATGACAATGTCAACCGCGTTAAGTATGCCTTGATGGCGATCCGATATGACACATATTTCCCTCTCAAACGGTAATACTTTGGTTCTCAAAATATACAAGAACCATTCCCAGTTAACATTGTTCTCTGCCTCAACCAAAGCAAAAGCCAAAGGCATCAACCGGTTATTGGCATCACTTGCTATTGCAACCAACAAAGTGCCCTTGAATTCTCCGGTCAAAAACGTGCCATCGATGGAGATGACAGGAAGACAGTGCTGGAAAGCCCTCACACATTGCTCAAATGCCCAAAATGCACGGCCAAATACGCGGACCCTATTTCCATTGAGAATCCTTGTTTTCTCCCCATACGGCTCGACCACATGAACCATGCCCGGGTTAGTGTGGGCAATAGCTCCCAACAACCTAGGTATGCGGTTGTATGCTTCCTCCCAATCACCATACAACATCTTGAATGCGGCTTGCTTTGCTTTCCATGCCTTACCATATTTCACCTCGTAGTGAAAGAGGGCTTTCGCAAGGTCTTGTACGCTTTTTATGCTCATTGTAGGAAGAGAGGAGATGGAGTTGGAAAGCCTATAAGCGATGAACTCGGAGGTGAGTTGTCTATGGCTTTGTGACGAAAGGGCACCATCAACCCTCTTGCCTCGACACATGTGAGGCATACAACTGACAATGTTCCATCCTGGCCCTCCTTTCCATGGTCTTGCACGGACAATCCAAGGACACCCTCTATCCTCACATGCAACCGTGTAACGCAGCTTCATGTTTGAATGAACAACTTTGTGTGGCCTATAATGCGTAACAGAATATTCATCCGACCACATCTTCAGTTCAAAGAATGTTTCGAACTTTGACCCCGACAAAATAATATTCTTCCCATGTGTGTCCCGATGAGAAGGTGGCCTAACTCCAAACAATATGCCTTCACCTCCGTCAACCACGGCTTCATCCGCAAGGCTAAGATCCTCGAACAATGGTGTCCGGTGATCACGCTTTAATACCTTCGTGAAAGCTTCAGCCTCCTTTGCCGTGAACCCTTCCTCATCAACTTCTCCATCGGGACCATCATCGTCAGACTCAGAGGCATAGCCACGTGAGTACGGAATAGAATGGTCCATTGTTTCTTGCAAATTATATTTGTCCAAATCACCAAGATTGTTGTCATGAAGAACATTACCATCATTCTCATCATCATCGTGCTCATCATTAGCCTCTACCAATGGTTCATGTTCAAGGTTGACCTCTTCGTTGGCCTCATCGACACAAGAAAGAGGTTCAATGTTGGCCTCTTCGTTGATGGGTGCAGGAATAGCTTCAACAATCGAAGAGGCAACCCGGTTCAAATCCAACAAGTTAGGAACATTTGTTTTGATGGCAAATAACTCTAGAGCCTTGTCTAGTGATTCCGCCACCGTATCCTTGTATGCAAGCCAACGTTGCTCGGAGTTGACACGCATGGTCTTCCAATGAATGTGCATTCTGAATCCCACATTATGCCTACCATCAAACTCAACTACATCACTAGGGTCCATCCAATTCAAATCCTTTCGGACTTGTTCCAACAATTCACCATAGCTAGGACACAAATCGAACACCATGTCAAGCTCATCCGGATCCGGATCAATATTGCCTTTTAAAAAGGCATCCTTGTCCACGTGATGAACATAAACACATGTTCTTCCCATACCTAAACAACAAAACATAGAACCATTTTTATAAGCAATCATACAATTACAATAACCCTAGCCTAACTTCCAAATAACCCTAACCCCATCATAACCCTAACACAACCAAACATCCCTAACCATAGCCTAACCCTAGCCTAACCCTAAAACAACCATAATGCAAACATCCAAACAACCCTAATCCTAACCCCATCGTACCCCTTATCCTAACATACAAACAAATACAACAATATCATATACATCCCACATTTCATGAAAAACTAGGGTTTCCTCAAATTTGCAAAAAAAAGACCACAAAAGATTTTTCTTTGGATGAGAATGAGGGGGGAGGTGGAGATTACCTTAGAGGAGTGATTGGACAACAAATGCCCGGTCAAAACCTTCAGATTTGGTGATTTAGAGAAGGATTTGAGGGAGGGGGCAGTGGCTGGGAGAGTTTGCTGGGGGAGGGGAATGAGGAGGGGGTGGGGAGGGGGGCTGGCCCGTGGCCAGTTATGTCAATGTGTGGCGCCTAAGCGTTCGGCGCCACACATTAAAATGTGTGACGCCTGAGGCTTAGGTGTCACACGGCCTGAGGGTGGGCCCTCCCTGCCAGGTGGTCGGGGGGTGTGGCGCAGAACGGCTAGGCGTCACACAGTGTAGTGTGGCGCCTAGGTGTCGGGCGCCACACAAAAGGGTCAGGCGGGTGAAATATTTTTCTCGAGGGGTCACTCCGTGAATTCTTTCCCCAAGGATCATTTTTGTCAATTTTGCCTCAATTCCCTGCATGGAACATCAACTCATACAAATTGCCTGAACATAACCGCGAATATAGGCCGTCTCCCTCGGACGTTTCAAGGTGCCGTCAGCAAGCCGACGAAAACAGTGCAACAACTTCTACTCATCCAAAACTGGAGGGACCATCATTAGAATTGCCATGGCCGACACAAGACAAAGAGCATGTCCTTGCCTACCATCAACCGTGCTTGCGGTAACAAAGAAAAGTCTGGACTACAGTATCTTACTTAGTTGTCCGGAAAATGTTCCAACACCCTTATCTAATCCAATCTAATCTATCAAGCCGTGAGTCAGTCAGTCAATCAGAGGAGACGGCAAGGCTATCCGTTTCCGCATCCGGGCAGGCAAAGAAGTTTCCACGCCGGAGCGCTGGAGGACGTGTCATGGGCAGACTTCACCGCGACGCTTCCACGACGATTTCACCGAGGGAAACGTTTAGAACCGACGCGCCCGTCGAACCCTTTGGCGGATTGCACGCAACCCACGTGGATGACTGGCCCAGTCACGCAGTATTTTTGGTTTAGATTTGTTGCAATCGACGTTTAAATTTATTATAAGTAATTTTCATTTGCTACAATTTGTTCATTAAAAAAGCTACATACATGTTTGGTTGTAATCCGAGTTTGTCGAATTTTTTTCTATAACTGACGTTTGATTTTTGCTACAACCGGTGTTAATTTTTGCTACAACCGTTTACTAAAAAAATGCATACGCGTTTTTTAGAGTTGCAATCCGAGTTCACCGGATTGTTTTGATACAACCTACATTTTTGTTTTGCTATCACGCATCATCAACGTCTTTTTTTGTTACGACCACGTTGATATTTTTTGCTACAACCATATTTTTACTACATCAATGATCAAAATTTGCTACATCTATCGCTGTTTATTTTTGCTTCAATCGATGATTTTTACTGTATGAACAGATCTGACGATCAAACCAAATTTGATATGACGGATCAGACGGTTCGCGTTTCGGCCGACACGCCGGCGTAGAGCAGTGCCCTTTCACCAAGGGCCGGCGGTTCGATCTATCACCCGGCCGCTCCGCTGGAAGACGGAAGTGTGCCAGGCGCAGTGCAATGTCCCCGTCGTCTCCCTCCGTTGGTGATCCACTCGCACTAGCGCGCGCGCGCGTGCTGGTCCTGTTTTGCTCGATCGATCGGCAACCGGCGCCGGGCGTGTGGTCTTTCTCGTGCAATGCGTGCCACACTATGAGCTGTGGTGATGATTGCTCTACTGTCTGCCGAAAGAAATATCTTGCGCAGGATCAGGATGCATGTCCAATCCCAGCTGCTCTATGTGGCATGTTGCATCCGATCGACGGCTGCCCTTCAATTCACTTCACACCCTATCCAACTAGTTACCACTGCTCGTGGTGCATGTTTGTGTTCCATTAGGGAGTGATCAGAGTATAAGTGATTCAACTAACAGTGCAAATCTTTATTGGTGATGTCTACATATAGTGTTAGAAATGTTGTGCGTAAACGCTAGGCATGATGGTCACAGAATTACCAACCGTCATATAATTGAAAAGGCAAGGATTAATCCTAGTTAATTGACCCATCGTAACCCTAACCCTAGTCCCCCGCCTCCCTCCTTTTTCCGTGCCGCTGCGAGAGACTGCTAGTGGCTTGGCAAATCCATGTCGCTAGTCGATGATGGCGATGGCGAGGAGGTCACTGATTTGTTAGTCTCTGAAGGTGAGATGCAGTATACGGTCTGCGACTATTGGTAGAAGATGAAGATGAGGTTGCACAACGGTGATGGTAGGATTTCTGGTCTTAGCTGGTGCCCTCTACTGATGAGGCACCGGTGGCCGTAATTCCCCATCGCTCAAGCATAGGGGCACATCGTGATCCCATATTGCTAGGCGGTTGTTACGACAATGGTTCTTCATACTTCATATCGTCCATGGAGATACCCTTTCTTATGTTACCTAGATGATTTTGCCATCGCACGCGAGGACGGCAAACCAAGAGACGACACATGGTTGTCGTTTGATGCAGACTGCCACACATGGTCATTGCGCGGACAACATGGAATTTTCAAAACGTCACTAATTGGGGCTTTGGTCTGCCGGTGAGCTTCCCCCTCTTCAATGTTCATCGCGGTATGCCAACGGCCTTCATCGTTCTAAGCCTTTAGTGGCAATTGACTCTTTATGGCAACTTAATTGTATGCTCGTGTGAGTATGGTCACCACTTGTGCTCCATCGCCTTGATGTTGCGCATGTGTAGCACCGTCATGGAAAATGGCAACAACATACTATGACTTTGATTTGGTGATGCTTCTCGAGTATCCGGTCATGAGTTGTGGGATGAAAATCCAAGTTTGGATCATAATTGGTCATACTTGGCAATGGTTCTGTTTTTGCGTCGATGAAGTGTTCAATACACTGCTCGGGGTTGATCTTCATAGCAAAAATTGTTGGGGAACGTCGCATGGGAAACAAAAAATTTCCTACGCGCACGAAGACCTATCATGGTGATGTCCATCTACGACAGGGGATATTCGATCTACGTACCCTTGTAGACCGCACAGCAGAATCGTTAGTGAACGCGGTTGATGTAGTGGAACGTCCTCATGTCCCTCGATCCGCCCCACGAACCGTCCCCGCGATCAGTCCCACGATCTAGTGCCGAACGGATGGCACCTCCGCGTTCAGCACACGTACAGCTCGTCGATGATCTCGGCCTTCTTGATCCAGCAAGAGAGACAGAGAGGTAGATGAGTTCTCCGGCAGCGTGACGGCGCTCCGGAGGTTGGTGATGATCTTATCTCAGCAGGGCTCCGCCCGAGCTCCGCAGAAACGCGATCTAGAGGTAAAACTGCGGAGATATGTGGTCGGGCTGCCGTGGCAAAGTTGTCTCAAATCAGCCCTAAAACCTCCGTATATATAGGGGGAAGAGGGGGAGCCTTGCTTGGGGTCCAAGGACCCCCAAGGGGTTCGGCCGAGCCAAGGGGGGCAACCCTCCCCTTTCAAACCGAGTCCAACTAGGTTTGGAAGGAGGAGTCCTTCCCCCTTTTCCCACCTCCTCTTTTTTTTCTTTTCTCTTTGATTTTCTTCCTATGGCGCATAGGGCCTTCTTGGGCTGTCCCACCAGCCCACTAAGGGCTGGTGCGCCACCCCCAAGGCCTATGGGCTTCCCCGGGGTGGGTTGCCCCCCCCCCCCCCCGGTGAACACCCGGAACCCATTCGTCATCCCCGGTACATTCCCGATAACTCCAAAAACCTTCCGGTAATCAAATGAGGTCATCCTATATATCAATCTTCGTTTCCGGACCATTCCGGAAACCCTCGTGACGTCCGTGATCTCATCCGGGACTCCGAACAACATTTGGTAACCAACCATATAACTCAAATACACATAAAACAATGTCGAACCTTAAGTGTGCAGACCCTGCGGGTTCGAGAACTATGTAGACATGACCCGAGAGACTCCTCGGTCAATATATAGTAGCGGGACCTGGATGCCCATATTGGATCCTACATATTCTACGAAGATCTTATCGTTTGAACCTTAGTGCCAAGGATTCATATAATCCCGTATGTCATTCCCTTTGTCCTTCGGTATGTTACTTGCCCGAGATTCGATCGTCAGTATCCGCATACCTATTTCAATCTTGTTTACCAGCAAGTCTCTTTACTCATTCCGTAATACAAGATCCCGCAACTTACACTAAGTCACATTGCTTGCAAGGCTTGTGTGTGATGTTGTATTACCGAGTGGGCCCCGAGATACCTCTCCGTCACACGGAGTGACAAATCCCAGTCTCGATCCATACTAACTCAACGAACACCTTCGGAGATACCTGTAGAGCATCTTTATAGTCACCCACTTACGTTGCGACGTTTGATACACATAAAGCATTCCTCCGGTGTCAGTGAGTTATATGATCTCATGGTCATAGGAACAAATACTTGACACGCAGAAAACAGTAGAAACAAAATGACACGATCAATATGCTACGTCTATTAGTTTGGGTCTAGTCCATCACGTGATTCTCCTAATGACGTGACCCAGTTATCAAGCAACAACACCTTGTTCATAATCAGAAGACCCTGACTATCTTTGATCAACTGGCTAGCCAACTAGAGGCTTGCTAGGGACAGTGTTTTGTCTATGTATCCACACATGTATATAAGTCTTCATTAAATACAATTATAGCATGGATAATAAACGATTATCTTGATACAGGAATTATAATAATAACTATATTTATTATTGCCTCTAGGGCATAATTCCAACAGTCTCCCACTTGCACTAGAGTCAATAATCAAGCCCTCGCATCATCATGTGAATTACATTGTAATAAATCTAACACCCATACAGTTCTGGTGTTGATCATGCTTTGCCCGTGGAAGAGGTTTAGTCAGCGAGTCTGCTACATTCAGATCCGTGTGCACTTTGCATATATTTACGTCCTCCCCTTCGACGTAGTCGCGGATGAGGTTGAAGCGTCGTTTGATGTGTCTGGACTTCTTGTGAAACTGTGGTTCCTTTGCTAGGGCAATGGCACCCGTGTTGTCATAGAACAAGGTTATTGGATTCAGTGCGCTTGGCACTACTCCAAGATCCGTCATGAACTGCTTCATCCAGACACCCTCCTTAGCCGCCTCCGAGGAAGCCATGTACTCCGCTTCACATGTAGAATCTGCTATGACGCTCTGCTTGGAACTGCACCAGCTTACCGCAACCCCATTAAGAATAAATACGTATCCGGTCTATGACTTAGAGTCGTCCGGATCTGTGTCAAAGCTTGCATCAATGTAACCTTTTACGGCGAGCTCTTCGTCACCTCCATACACGAGAAACATCTCCTTAGTCCTTTTCAGGAACTTCAGGATATTCTTGACCGCCGTCCAGTGATCCACTCCTAGATTACTCTGGAACCTACCTGCCATACTTATGGCCAGGCTAACGTCCGGTCTAGTGCACAACATTGCATACATGATAGAACCTATGGCTGAAGCATAGTGGACGGTGCTCATATGCTCTCTATCCTCATCAGTTGCTGGGCACTGAGTCTTACTCAATCTCGTACCTTGTAAAACTGGCAAGAACCCTTTCTTGGACTGTTCCATTTTGAACCTCTTCAAAACTTTATCAAGGTATGTGCTTTGTGAAAGTCCTATCAGGCGTTTTGATCTATCCCTGTAGATCTTAATGCCTAGAATGTAAGCAACTTCTCCTAGGTCCTTCATAGAGAAACTTTTATTCAAGTAATCCTTTATGCTCTCCAAAAACTCTACGTTGTTTCCAATCAGCAATATGTCATCCACATATAATATTAGAAATGCCACAGAGCTCCCACTCACTTTCTTGTAAATACAAGATTCTCCAACCACTTGTATAAACCCAAATGCTTTGATCACCTCATCAAAGCGCTTGTTCCAACTCCAAGATGCTTGCACCAGCCCATAAATGGATCGCTGGAGCTTGCACACCTTGTTAGCATTCTTAGGATCGACAAAACCTTTGGGTTGCATCATATACAACTCTTCCTTAAGGAAACCGTTAAGGAACGCCGTTTTGACATCCATCTGCCAAATTTCATAATCGAAAAATGCAGCTATTGCTAACATGATTCTGACGGACTTAAGCATCACTACGGGTGAGAATGTCTCATCGTAGTCAACTCCTTGAACTTGTGAAAAACCCTTTGCCACAAGTCGAGCTTTATAAACGGTAACATTGCCGTCAGCGTCCGTCTTCTTCTTAAAGATCCATTTGTTCTGAATAGCCTTGCGGCCCTCGGGTAGTACTTCCAAAGTCCATACTTTGTTCTCATACATGGATCCTATCTTGGACTTCATGGCCTCTAGCCATTTGTTGGAATCTGGGCCCACCATTGCTTCTTCATAATTTGCAGGTTCATTGTTGTCTAACAACATGATTGACAAAACGGGATTACCGTACCATTCTAGAGCAGCACGTGGTCTCGTCAACCTGCGTGGTTCGACAGGAACTTGAACCGGAGTTTCATGATCATCATCATTAACTTCCTCCTCAACCGGCGTTGCAATGACAGAGGTTTCCCCTTGCCCTGCGCCACCATCTAGAGGGATGAGAGGTTCGACAACCTCATCAAGTTCTATCTTCCTCCCACTCAATTCTCTCGAGAGAAACTCCTTCTCGAGAAAAGGTCCGTTTTTAGCAACAAACACTTTGCCCTCGGATTTGAGATAGAAGGTGTACCCAACTGTCTCTTTTGGGTAACCTATAAAGATGCACTTTTCCGCTTTGGGTTCCAGCTTTTCAGGCTGAAGCCTTTTGACATAAGCATCACATCCCCAAACTTTAAGAAACGACAACTTTGGCCTTTTGCCATACCACAGTTCGTATGGTGTCGTCTCAACGGATTTTGATGGTGCCCTATTTAAAGTGAATGCAGTTGTTTCTAATGCATAACCCCAAAACGATAACGGCAAATCGGTAAGAGGCATCATAGATCGCACCATCTCTAATAAAGTACGATTACGACGTTCGGACACACCATTACGCTGTGGTGTTCCAGGCGGTGTCAACTGTGAAACAATTCCACATTGTCTTAAGTGAGCACCAAACTCGAAACTCAGATATTCACCCCCACGATCAGACCGTAGGAACTTGATCTTCTTGTTACGATGATTTTCAACTTCACTCTGAAATTGCTTGAACTTTTCAAATGTTTCAGACTTGTGCTTGATTAAGTAGACATAACCATACCTACTCAAATCGTCAGTGAAGGTGAGAAAATAACGATATCCGCCGCGTGCCTCTACGCTCATCGGACCGCACACATCGGTATGTATGATTTCCAACAAGTCACTTGCACGCTTCATTGTTCCGGAGAACGGAGTTTTAGTCATCTTGCCCATGAGGCATGGTTCGCATGTGTCAAGTGAATCAAAGTCAAGTGACTCCGAAAGTCCATCGGCATGGAGTTTCTTCATGCGCTTTACACTAATATGACCTAAGCGGCAGTGCCACAAAAATATGGCGCTATCATTGTTAACTCTAATTCTTTTGGTCTCAATGTTATGTATGTGTGTATCACTATCAAGATTCAATATGAACAATCCTCTCACATTGGGTGCATGACCATAAAAGATGTTACTCATAGAAATAGAACAACCATTATTCTCTGACTTAAAAGAGTAACCGTCTCGCAATAAACAAGATCCAGATATAATGTTCATGCTCAACGCAGGCACTAAATAACAATGATTCAAGTTCATAACTAATCCTAATGGTAACTGAATTGAAACTGTGCCGACGGCGATTGCATCAACCTTGGAACCATTTCCTACGTGCATCGTCACTTCATCTTTCGCCAGCCTTCGTCTATTCCGCAGTTCCTGTTTCGAGTTGCAAATATGAGCAACAGAACCGGTATCGAATACCCAGGCACTACTACGAGAGCCGGTTAAGTACACATCAATAACATGTATATCAAATATACCTGATTTTTCTTTGGCCGCCTTCTTATCAGCCAGATACTTGGGGCAGTTGCGCTTCCAGTGACCCATACCCTTGCAATAGTAACACTCTGTTTTAGGCTTAGGTCCAGCTTTGGGTTTCTTCGTCGGATTGGCAACAGGCTTGCCGCTCTTCTTTGAATTACCCTTCTTGCCTTTGTCGTTTCTCTTGAAACTAGTGGTCTTATTCACCATCAACACTTGATGCTCTTTACGGAGTTCAGACTCTGCGACTTTCAGCATCGCAAACAACTCGCCGGGTGACTTGTTCATCCCTTGCATGTTGTAGTTCAACACAAAGCCTTTATAGCTTGGCGGCAGTGATTGAAGGATTCTGTCAGTGATACCCTCTTGCGGGAGTTCAATCCCCAGCTCAGCTAGACGGTTTGAGTACCCAGACATTTTGAGCACATGTTCACTGACAGACGAGTTCTCCTCCATCTTGCAAGCATAGAATTTATCGGAGGTCTCATACCTCTCGATCCGGGCGTTCTTCTGAAAGATGAACTTCAACTCCGGGAACATCTCAAATGCTCCATGACGCTCAAAGCGTCGTTGAAGTCCCGGTTCTAAGCCATACAAGACTGCACATTGAACTACTCAGTAGTCCTCCTTACGTGTTAACCAAGCGTTCTTAACATCCTGGTCAGCCGTAGCGGGTGGTTCATCTCCTAGCGCAGCATTAAGGACATAATCCTTCTTCCCAACTTTTAAGATTAGCTTAAGATTACGAGCCCAGTCTACAAAGTTGCTTCCATCATCTTTCAACTTAGCTTTCTCTAGGAACGTATTAAAATTCAGGGTGACTGTCGCGTGAGCCATGATCTACAACACAAATATATTCAAAGTGGACTTAGACTATGTTCAAGATAATTAGAGTTTAACTTAATCAAATTACTCGCTAAACTCCCACTCAAAAAGTACATCTCTCTAGTCATTTGAGTGGTTCATGATCCACTTACACTAGCCCAAGTCCGATCATCACGTGAGTTGAGTATAGTTTCAGTGGTAAGCATCCCTATGCTAATCATATCATCTATATGATTCATGATCAACCTTTCGGTCTCATGTGTTCTGAGGCCATGTCTGCACATGCTAGGCTTGTCAAGCTTAACCCGAGTGTTCCGCGTGTGCAACTGTTTTGCACCCGTTGTATGTGAACGTTGAGTCTATCACACCCGATCATCACGTGGTGTCTCAAAACGAGGAACTGTAGCAACGGCGCACAGTCGGGGAGAACACAATTTCGTCTTGAAATTTTAGTTAGAGATCACCTTATAATGCTACCGTCGTTCTAAGCAAAATAAGGTGCATAAAAGGATTAACATCACATGCAATTCATAAGTGACATGATATAGCCATCATCACGTGCTCCTTGATCTCCATCACCAAAGCACCGGCACGATCTTCTTGTCACCGGCACCACACCATGATCTCCATCAACGTGTCGTCATCGGGGTTGTCGTGCTACTCATGCTATTACTACTAAAGCTACATCCTAGCAAAATAGTAAACGCATCTGCAAGCACAAACGTTAGTTTAAAGACAACCCTATGGCTCCTGCCGGTTGCCGTAGCATCGACGTGCAAGTCGATATTATCTATTACAACATGATCATTTCATACATCCAATATATAACATCACATCGTTGGCCATATCACATCACAAGCATACCCTGCAAAAACAAGTTAGACGTCCTCTAATTTTGTTGTTGCATGTTTTACGTGGTGACCATGGGTATCTAGTAGGATCGCATCTTACTTACGCAAACACCACAACGGAGATATATGAATTGCTATTTAACCTTATACAAGGACCTCCTCGGTCAAATCCGATTCAACTAAAGTTGGAGAAACTGACACTTGCCAGTCATCTTTGAGCAACGGGGTTACTCGTAGCGATGAAACCAGTCTCTCGTAAGCGTACGAGTAATGTCGGTCCAAGCCGCTTCAATCCAATAATACCGTGGAATCAAGAAAAGACTAAGGAGGGCAGCAAAACGCACATCACCGCCCACAAAAACTTTTGTGTTCTACTCGAGAAGACATCTATGCATGAACCTAGGTCATGATGCCACTGTTGGGGAACGTCGCATGGGAAACAAAAAATTTCCTACGCGCACGAAGACCTATCATGGTGCTGTCCATCTACGAGGGGGGATATTCGATCTACGTACCCTTGTAGACCGCACAGCAGAAGCGTTAGTGAACGCGGTTGATGTAGTGGAACGTCCTCACGTCCCTCGATCCGCCCCGCGAACCGTCCCGCGATCAGTCCCACGATCTAGTGCCGAACGGACGGCACCTCCGCGTTCAGCACACGTACAGCTCGACGATGATCTCGGCCTTCTTGATCCAGCAAGAGAGACGGAGAGGTAGATGAGTTCTCCGGCAGCGTGACGGCGCTCCGGAGGTTGGTGATGATCTTATCTCAGCAGGGCTCCGCCCGAGCTCCGCAGAAACGCGATCTAGAGGTAAAACCGTGGAGATATGTGGTCGGGCTCCGTGGCAAAGTTGTCTCAAATCAGCCCTAAAACCTCCGTATATATAGGGGGAAGAGGGGGAGCCTTGCCTTGGGGTCCAAGGACCCCCAAGGGGTTCGGCCGAGCCAAGGGGGGCAACCCTCCCCTTCCAAACCGAGTCCAACTAGGTTTGGAAGGAGGAGTCCTTCCCCCTTTTCCCACCTCCTCTTTTTTTTTCTCTTTGATTTTCTTCCTATGGCGCATGGTGCGCCACCCCCAAGGCCTATGGGCTTCCCCAGGGTGGGTTGCCCCCCCCGGAGAACATCCGGAACCCATTCGTCATTCCCGGTACATTCCCGGTAACTCCGAAAATGTTCTGGTAATCAAATGAGCTCATCCTATATATCAATCTTCGTTTCCGGACCATTCCGGAAACCCTCGTGGCGTCCGTGATCTCATCCGGGACTCCGAACAACATTCCGTAACCAACCATATAACTCAAATACACATAAAACAACGTCGAACCTTAAGTGTGCAGACCCTGCGGGTTCGAGAACTATGTAGACATGACCCGCGATACTCCTCGGTCAATATCCAATAGCGGGACCTGGATGCCCATATTGGATCCTACATATTCTACGAAGATCTTATCGTTTGAACCTCAGTGCCAAGGATTCATATAATCCCGTATGTCATTCCCTTTGTGCTTCGGTATGTTACTTGCCCGAGATCCGATCGTCAGTATCCGCATACCTATTTCAATCTTGTTTATCGGCAAGTCTCTTTACTCGTTCCGTAATACAAGATCCCACAACTTACGCTAAGTCACATTGCTTGCAAGGCTTGTGTGTGATGGTGTATTACCGAGTGGGCCCCGAGATACCTCTCCGTCACACGGAGTGACAAATCCCAGTCTCGATCCATACTAACTCAACGAACACCTTCGGAGATACCTGTAGAGCATCTTTATAGTCACCCACTTACGTTGCGACGTTTGATACACATAAAGCATTCCTCCGGTGTCAGTGAGTTATATGATCTCATGGTCATAGGAACAAATACTTGACACACAGAAAACAGTAGCAACAAAATGACACGATCAATATGCTATGTCTATTAGTTTGGGTCTAGTCCATCACGTGATTCTCCTAATGACGTGATACAGTTATCAAGCAACAACACCTTGTTCATAATCAGAAGACCCTGATTATCTTTGATCAACTGGCTAGCCAACTAGAGGCTTGCTAGGGACAGTGTTTTGTCTATGTATCCACACATGTTTATAAGTCTTCATTCAATACAATTATAGCATGAATAATAAACGATTATCTTGATACAGGAATTATAATAATAACTATATTTATTATTGCCTCTAGGGCATAATTCCAACAAAAATTTAGAATTAACCTTCTCGTGGTTTGACCCGGTGACAATGACGCTTCAACTTCATTCCTTTCTTAAAGACATTGCTGTTTAAAAAAACCTAGACACTCCATGTTAGTAAGAATTAGATGAGGTGTTATGCACATTAAAAACTTTAGCAACTAAAATGCCCAATGCATAGATGCTTAACTTGTTGTAGATAATCTTAATTACTTTATTAAATGATTTAGCTACTAAACTCTTGCATGTATTGGTGAACTTCTTTTGTTTAAATGTTTTATCTAGGTTCCCATGCTTGGCATTATTACTTTCTCGGATCATCAAACTCATCTCTATCCTCAATTACATCACCGCATATGATTTTGTTTACATGGAAGTCTTAGCACACGTACAAGATGAAGCGCTGGGAAGGGCCTAAGGGCATCTCCAATGGCGACTCATAAATTTCCTCCTGCATCCGTCCGCGAACAGGGATGCCAGTCCGTAGAGACAGATGCAGGAGGTTGACATCAAGCGTTGTCTGCATATAATTTAATTTCTTTTGTACCAACTGGACGGAATTCGTGCGGTGAATTTCATACAAACCGGACGAAAACATTTATAATTTGGACATATTTTAACCTAAAAGGTAAAACTATGTGTAGGTACGGTCGCGCGGAGCTCCACTCCGATGACGTGGATACCCTAAACTAGTCTACCGCAGTCCGAGGCGAATCCCTTTGTCTTACCATATCCGGCAGACTACCGAGAGCCCGGGAGGCATATTCCTCCCTTGTATCTTCCCTGTGTACGACTGTGCCGCTTGCTGGAGTGGCAAAGATGGTGCTTCAGCCGGAGGGGTAGGGGTGCTCCTCCGCTTCCGTGGAGCCCATATGGTCTAAGAGAAAGAACCGGACATGTCACGGGTTGTACAAGTCGATGACGAGCCGGCGGTGTCATACATGGGACACAAGCTACGGCGAACTCCCGTGTTCTACTTTCCCTCGATGTTGGTGGTTGACGCAAATGTGCTAGCAACAGACTCATCGATCACCCAGCAGTCGGCTTCTTTCTTTGCTGGCAGGGCAAGGTAACGTGCGCCTTGACAACGGATCACACAGTTGCACGCACGAAGACGTAGTACGACACATCGTCACCCATAATGGCCGATCCACTGTGTTCCCTCACGTGCCTCCTTGGAGCAACTCCCACTCCTCCGCGAGTTGGCTTGGAGGGATGACTTGCTCCGTCAGGCTAAGCGAGGGAGGTGGAGCTGTTTTCTCCCTCGCTCACATCCGGCGGGCTCTATGGGCCACCAAGCCAGCTTTTATGTTGAAGGATTATTCTTCCTGTTCGCCGGATGCCATCAGAAGGGTGGGGAAAATGATGGAATGAGGAGATGAGGAGCGGCCGAGTGGTGCGATTTTTGCCGCGTGTGTTGGCTCTTTTAAATAGCACGCGAATGGGAGGAGATTGCCCGATGTTGTGTTTAATGTCGCCCACTCGTGAATGAACGTGTGGTTGGAGTAGATTTCTTGGCTTTCACATGAGTTTAATGGAGACGTTTTATTGTCGACAAGAGTCATGTTCAACCGGGCGTGCAGCGAGCGGCCCCCTCAGCCGGAGTATTTCTTCTATGGCGGAGGTAGCAAGGTCGCGTCCGCCTGATCCGACTTCATTGTGGAACAACACACTCTACAAAGCATGAATGCGGACAACTAGCGTCGGACGGGAAAGCACGCGAACGAGAGGGAAGGTGTTGGTGAGCTAGGGCGGTGAAACGCGGGCTTATGTGTTGTGCGAACGTCCATAATGCTCCTTCCATTTGTCTCCGGTTTACGAGGAAAAGTACGTCCACATCACCTTCAAAACCATACACACCATGTTGTTCAGAGAGCGCTGATGATTACATCCTACACGCAATACAATACTTCTACACTATTTTTGAGACCACTCGCTTCCGCGTCGCTTCGTAGGGCAGCTTGGGCGGAAACACTAACCATCGCCGCCGTCGCCATCCCCTCCACCTCACCCCTCCTCGCTGCCGTTGGCGCACCTAGACGGGCAAAGTTCGTTGGCGGCCGGCGGTAGTGGGGTCTGGCTTGCACGCGCTCCTGCTGGTCGGGCGCGACCCTCACAGTGACGGGAGATGTGAAGCTGATGGCCGCGAGATCAGGAGCTGGTGTGAGAGCGCATGACGGAGCTTCACAACGGAGTGGTGGTGCGCTGCTGGGGCTCGCAGGAGGAGATGGCTATGGCATGGTGGCCCCTCCTGAAGGCGACGACATGGGACATGGCGGGATAAGGCGGGGGTGGCGCGGCTTGGCCCTGGTGGCGTGGTGCTCGCCAGGAGTTGCTGCGCTTGCAGCGGCCGAGCGCGTCGCGGCCCTAGTGCCTCTGTCGTGGTGCCCCCTCCTGGTCTTCGTGGTCGTGGGTGTTGGAGGCGGTCGAGCGAGATGGATGGTCTAGATCTAGGTTGCAAGGTCATGACACAATCGGCTGCGAGGAGTTGGACTAACGACTGGGTGTGCGGTCTGACGCCCCTTGGTCGGGCATGGAGGGTGCTCGGCGAGTTCTCAGTCGTGGAGGTGCTAGTAGTTGGGTTGCGGATCCTGGCTATGCGGGTCTTGGGTGGACCCCGACTTCTCGACTATGATGGCAAAGTGCTGCGGCGGCGGTGGAGTGGACAACTTGGATGGTGTGACCCCAATCCGGTGGGCAGGGATGGAAGGTGAGCCGTGATCCGAAAGAAATTCTTGCCCGTGCTCGATCGGTTCTTGCGGCGACGACATCTGTGGGTGTCGTTCCCCTTCTTGAAGGCGTTGCCAAGGTGTGTCGGCATCTTCATCTCTTGCTCCTGTGATTGGTAGCGGTCTTCGCGCGAAAGCCTAGATTCAAAGTTGAAGCTATACGATGTCGGCGCGCTCTACGTTGCTACTCTGTTGGGAGCATCTTCCTTGAAGACACTGTCTTGACGTTTCATGTTGCTGTACTTGTTCGCCGTTGTCCAAGACGATCTTCAATGACGCAATGTATGTCATCATCGATGAATCCAAGAGGGTGCCTTTAGTAGACTATTCAAGTTCCGTCATCTACTTGTCACCTCCTTAGGCATGATAGGGTGGACGTCATCTACTTGTCACCTCCTTAGGCATGATAGGGTGGACGGTGCATTGACTGGGAAGTCCATCCGAAGTTGGTGTTGTCTTTCAAGGTGACCGGCGATGGTCGAGACGTGGCGTTGTTGCTCTGTTGTAGGACAAGCTCTTTTTACTTTGTAATTGTGTCGTCGGTGGTGGCTGTCTTCGGACTAGCCCCGATGTGGTGTTTGCACTATGCTTGTTGTTCGAATCAAGTCGTAGTATTTTTATAATTCAAATTATGTCTTTTATGAAAATATTTATAATTTGCATACTCTCAAAAGAAAAATCCTCCACGTGCAACGTGTGCTTGGCCCGATTCGTCGAGTGAGCGAGAGCCTGTCTGGTCGGGTGCCGTATGGACACCCCGGAAATTGACCACGGGAAAGGAGCACGGTCCCGTCCGGTCGGTCTAGTAGATGCCAATAGGTAGACGTGGCTTGACAAATTCGCCTACAGTGTCGACTAGACGGGCATGTTGGATTCCTGTGAAGAGGCTTTGACCACGAGGCTTGCAATCTCAAAGATTGGCAATTCCCAAGCACTCCACATGTCACGTACGGTACGGAAATCCTTTTCTGATACGAAAAATATACAGTATACTATATTAATTAAAGTATAAAAAGAAAAGCTCGAGGTTGCATTTGTAGCGGTACGTGTCGTGTGCCTGTTTGAGAACCTCACGTAGATGGGGAACTTCGGTCAAATTGAAGCTGAGCTTCCTCGATTTTTACTGCTGTATTCCAAGATAGTGGAGGAGGGTTAAATCACGGGGAAAATACCTAGTCCGATTAGACTTTGTTGCCATCCACTTTGTAGAAACGAAACACTATTATCACACCGGTCTCACAAAGACTAATCAACTCTTCATGTACCGGGGCCCATCTCGCATAGCACAATCTCGCATGGCCAATGTTATGAATTAGTCGGACGATACTAGAAAATTTTAAGCCGTCTCGCTCAGAGCATCTTCCGTATATCGTCGACCCGTAAAAGTCATTTACAGTTCGTGAAAGAACACTTTTACGGATCGGCGTGGGCGGTAGCCGAGCAGATCCCGTAAAATAGACGCGTAAAAAAGGATATTTATAATATCCTTTTATCCAGATCCATGTTGCAGGGTCTGCTCAGCCGCTCCCAACGCCGATTCGAAAATTTGTTATTTGCTTTTCAATTTCGAACATGAAAATATTTTTTTTACTTTTTATTTTCTTCAAAGGTATTGGATACATAATAATTCATCAAATTTTTGCTAAAGTAGCAAGATCAAAGAAAACAAGAATCACAATTAGGCATTTTACAAGATATCCAACTTCCATAACTGCTTTCATTAGTTGGATCAACATCTTCTTCATACATTCATTGTTGATCTGCGGATTTTGATCTTACATTCTTCATTCTTCGACTTTGATTCCAAATAATTAGACGTTGCTTCCCCTCTAATTTCTTTTCTAATTGCACATGCAGCCGCATCATTAGCATCAGTTATACTAAGGAGTACACGAACATCTATTAAATTTCTATTCATAAATCGATGTATTCTTCTTCGCAATATCAAAATAAGCATCCACCTTCCTACACACATGAACACCTCAATAAGCTACCAAAATTTAACCAAATACGTTCACAAAGTCGAGCAGAAAGAAGAACATACCCCGTTGTTATTGTATTTGAAGAATACCCATCCGAGGTTTTGCCGCGTGCTAGATGTGAGACGCAGCACTCTCTCTGTGCGGTCGTCGCACTGTATGAGCGGCATCGGCAAGCCGGCGAGCCGCTGCGCGACCATCTCCCTCGGGCGACGGCCAGAAGAGTCCTTGTCGGCAAACCGACGACGGCGACTAGAGGATGAACGAGTGCCTGCATGCGGCGTTGGCGATTTGCTAGGGCTGTGCGGGGTGCTCTCCAACCAATCCATGGCTTGGCGCAACCGTTGGTGGCCGGAAATGCCAAATCAGGTGGCCGCGACAAACAAGGGAGTTGTGGAGGTCAATCTCGGGTGTGTGGCGCCTCGCCGGCGTGATCCCGACGGCTGGTATTGCCGGAATGGTAGGTGGAGCCCGACGGCGGTGGGTGGGGGAAAAGCGCGGGCTGACATGTCCCACCCACCAATCGCTCCCGATATATATAGGGCACTGACGGGGCGAGGGGGAGAACCCGCGTTTTCGCGGGTTGGGGTGGGCATTTTGCCGTGCCCCGCAAAAACTTTTACGGGTTGGAGGCGTTTGCGGGGTTTGGTCCGGCAGCTTTTTCTGCGCTGACCCGTATTTTGATGGTTATTTTACGGTTCGGGGCATTATACGAGGTCTGCTAGAGATGGTCCAACCGTACGATCAGCCTGACTACACCGTTCGATTCCTTCCTATCACATGTTCCAGTGGTCAACACTAGCACTTCTTCCTCCTCACATCAGAAAACCAGTCCCCCTTCGATCTCGCCGCACTCGAAACCGCCGCGCGAGCGCTGCGTCGGAGCACGGGTAGCCTCCGACAAAGCTTCACTTTAGCGACACACTAGCGTGTGGAGTTTCATCGTTGCACCCGACGCCGCCGGGATGCTTCATTGTAGTGCAGATGCCGACGTGGTGGTGCTCCATCGACGCTCCATTGCAGCACCTGACGGTCGCCGGCGATGTTCAACTGCAACGATACACCGGTGCGGCAGCCCTGCGGCGCGGTACTCGACACCGCTGGCGAACCTTCATTGCAACAGCCGATGGCCGACAACGAAGCTTCACTGAAGCGCCACTGTCACCACGGCGGAGCGTCATCGCAGCACAACAACGACGGGCTGTTGCAATGGATCATCCGACAGCTACAGGTGGAGTGCAGCCGTTGTCGTCACTACTCACCATCAAACGCCGTTGAAACGAGGCCAGTGCGAGCTGCGTGATGCCAAGTCACTGACCGCTTAAGCTGGTGCAGAGGGATCGAGAAGCTCCTGCATCCACGGCTGCAATGCGGGCGCATGCAGCACGGGTGCAGCAGCGGCGCGGTGCTGACGCGGCCTCATGGTGTGCTGTCGGAGGTGGTGCTGTGGAGGACGGTGGGGAGCTGGTGTTGTGCTGCTCTAAGGGTGTGTTTGGTTTGAGGACCGAAAGTCATGGAATGTCATGGTTCCTCCCGAAGTCATGGGTTGGTTCCATCCTTGTGTTCAGTTGATGATAAAAAAAGTCATGGGTTGGTTCCGTCCCGGTGTTTAGTTGGAGAGATGAAATGAGAAGAATCTAATACCACTCACCTCTTCGATATAAATGGTGAAATTACATATCTGAATAAATAGAGTTATTTGCATTTAACAAGCCTATAATTTAAATTTTCAGCAATATTTTCTTTCTATTTTCAACACATGCAAATAAAAAAATATGATCCTGAGTACATATCAAATATTTACGAAAAATAATCACAAAAATGAAAAAATAACCACGAAAAAAATTAATCACGAAAACGAGAAAAAATAACCACAAAAAAATAATCACGAAAGCTTTTGTTCGGGTGCGGGGGTGAACACGGTGAGAATTGCTTGGTTATTTCTTTTTTTCTTTGCTTTCTCAGACGAATAACGAGTCGATTCCTTCAAATCGGTGGAATCACTAGGTGAAGCATCTGGAGGAAATATTCCCTGCATTTGGATGACCCAATTCTGACTCCTAACCCAACTAAACACGAGAACGGCTGCTAGGGATGGAACCAACTCGTCCGATTCTACCTCATCCTTAAACCAAACACACCCTAAAGATGGTGGGATTTTGTGTTGTCGTGAGAGGTAGAAGACAATCTTGAGAATTGAGATAAGGCAGGGGAACGAGTGGCCGTGGAACCCGCTGCACGTGACGTCGAGCAGAGCAGATGATTTGTTCAAAAATTATTGAGACGATTTTAAACGTCTTTCATCTAGTACATGTTCACAAGAGATTATGAACCGTATATAGTCAAACTAGACAAACTTGATTCCTCAAACGCGACGCGAACAAACGCGTTTGCAGACATTAATAAATCTTGAAATAGTTTTTATCACGTTATATATATATATAAAGCAACAACACAAAACAATACACTGTCGAACTATACATAAAAGCATCTCCAACAAACGCATGTTAGAAATAGCGTTTCTTAGGGTACGAGAAAATGTTTGCTTCAACCCACGCTGCAAAATATGATGCCCAATTCGACGACCTCATCTACAGCAGCAAGCGCGTACAATTCCATGCCCCAAATATGCAGCCCGGAAGCGAGCGGGTCCAACATTTGCAGCACGGGCGATGGCATTTTTTGTGTGTGATCTATTTTATAGCCTCTCTTGAAACACTAAACTTTTTGTCTCCAGTGCACAAAAACGCTGATTTTTAGTATGTGAGGCCTTTTCTGAGCACCTGTTGTAGATGCTCTAATGGAGAGTAGACTCTTACAACGGATTAAAAGATACAACAAGAAACCTATAGCTATTATGTCACCTCACATAGGGCCGACCGGCAATGGCATAAATCCTCAAAAACGCCCTAGGAGGGTGACGACACAACGCGTCGCCGCTGTCGAGTCGAAGAATAGACAATGGGTCTCACCCGGAGCGCTGGAACATGAATGGAACCCACGGCTACGCCCTTATGAAGGAAATGTCACCCACAGGCACCGTTATTGCCGCGCGCCAAGCGCTAAATTTTCGCTCGGGAACCCGCCATTACTGCGAGGAGACGCCGCCGTCAAACACCACAAACAAGAGGCAGGCCAACCGTACGAGATCCGGGCACCACTGGAGCATGCGAGAGCCTCCCATTTCTACACCCTTCCCGTCCACACAGCCGAGTGGTGTACACACCACCGCCACCACGACACCTGCTGGAAAGCCCATTGTGAAGCCCACCATCCAGGGCCGACACCCGACTTCCCTTGATAAACTCAATACCGGCGCCAAAACACGTGGCTGCCTCCCTAAACAGCCACAAGTATCCACCCCGACCTCGACACGAAGAGCCCGAGACCATCGCAGAAGAACAACCAGCCCCCGACAGAGGCACCAAGTCTAACCCCTGCCCAGGTGGCCAACCCACACCGTCGACCAACTGTCAACAAGCGCTACCAAGAGGGAAGGGGGTCGCGCCGTCAGATCTGGTAACTCCAGATTCACACAGGGGGACACCCATGACAGCCGGCACCTCCAGCCCACCTGATGGTAGCCGATACCTTCGACACTCAATCAACTACAGCTCCGTCGGCTCCACACGACTTGTTTCGCCCCCACTGCAACACCATTGAGGGCCTCTGCACAAACCTACAACAACCCGTCGCCAGGCGCCACGGTCAAAGATCGTCGCCGCCACTCGACCACGCCGGGCAAGCACCACCGCCACCATGCCGCAGCCACCCCCACCAAAGTACAAAGGCGACTGCCGACCGCGACCCAAAGCCGTCCCACAACCCACGCCATGAGATAGTCACCTCGGATACCACCAGCTTAGGCCATCCACATCCCACGACCGCATGGAGCAGCACCGTCGCTGCCGCCCAGTTCAGACCACCATCTGCGCCTCTAGCACGAGAGCAACCGACATGACCACCCTAGGAGCACCTGTCGGTGGCCACCACCCAGCAGAGACCCAGCCGGGTCTTCACCCCGCCACGTGGCATAGGCCGGCCCCGAGGCCGCATATCCGGTTGGATCTGGCCACAGGCCGAGCCCCGCGCTACCGCCAGCCTATCGGCGACGCCCTTGTCACTCGCATCTGGCTGCACCAGATCCGAGGCCACCACAGAAGTCCACACCACACAACCCCCCTGTTTGGATCTCGACGTCCACGACCCCGCCGCCGACGCCCACCGTCATGCGACGACGCCCCGCTCCAGCGAGTTGCCACCGCCCCACGCCAAATCCCGCGAGCATCAGCATCGATCGAGGGGAGAAAAGCCCGTCGCCGCCCACGCCGCCCGGGCTTTGCCCGGCGACGCACCTAGGCGGTTGCAAGGAGAGTGAGAGGAGAGGGGCCCCTAGGTCGGCGACGGCTAGGGTATGCCTTCTAGGTCGCCTCCGAGAGCGACACGTGAGGGATGGCGGGGCCACCTGGCTTGTATATGTTAGCATGCTTCACATTAACCAGTCACGATTCAAATAATGCATTCTAGAATTGGATGCCTCAAATTGAAAACCTCAAATCCATATTATTGCATGCAACGTAAACCTAATAATGCGCCTCTCGTAGTGTCGGTCCGGTCGTCGACGAGGTAGAGTAGGACATGGGATACAAGCCGGCTCACGGGAGTCGAGCTCCCGCCATCTCTCATGCCCTACTCTTCCTCGTCGGAGCTCGTAACCCGGATGGGTGTCGGTGGATGTGTGATCGATGATGGATCCCTCCTAGAAGGAGCCGGCGTCCATCACGACTCGGTTACGGTGCCTGCAATGGTTTAGCATACAGAGCGTGGAAGAGTGCGACCCCGCGGTCTCCAATGTCCTCCGCCGTGAGGGCGTCCTCTACCTCCCGGGCCCGCTGCCTGGTACGACGGGCACACCACGCCATGTTTGTATCTACGGGCGCCCATGGTGCATCCTTCGCGCCAACGGAGGGGTTGCGCATCCGCCATGCCGTTCGGACACCGGATGGACCCAACCGCCTCCGGTGAGGCAGCGACGCCGGATACATGCACCGGTTGCACGGACACAATGGATTCCCGATGTTGCGAGTCCGAACGCTGCTATCGGGTTGCCGCCTCCCGGGAGCGGCGAAGCGCAAATCAGACGATCATCTCCTCCTCAGGGCCGCGTGAGATGAGTTCGTGGTCGATGGGTGTGGAGATAAAGGACTCAGATCCGTGGCGAAGATGGTCGGAGATCACCGGAGATGAGCATGGGTGGCGAAGGGAGTGAAGGGGAATGAAGTGTGAACTGCGGAGTGGTTAGATTTTGGTCCGACGAACGAATGGGGCCAAATATATGTGCGGTCATTGTGGACCAGCGCAGCGCAGGCCAACATGAGGGACACGTATGGATGCCTCATATTCGCCTTATATCTAAGCCAAATAGAAGGGGTGCCGGTATGTCCGAACGTTTAAAGTCTGTCTTGATCAAAATTTTGTGACCGGTTCACCCGAACGTGTTAGACAGATTTGGGACGTCCGGCAGTAAATGGTCTAACCACATAGGTGCACTATATGCGGCACGATTGGACGCCGGCCTCAAACCAGATAGGTGCGGCACTATATGCGTCACCTGATCAATCGTGCCGCCACCACCAGCCCGGTTTGCCGCACGGCAACCGCATCGACCGGTCACCACTCACTACCCACCAGCAAAAAGACAGTCACAGTCCGGCCTCCGGTGGTCTGGCGCCCGGCGTTCCGGCCCGGGAAAACGAAACTCCCCCCGCCCCCTGTCGAGCGAGCGAGGCAGGCGTGCGTGTGTGAAATATCATGGCTTGCTCGTCAAGATGGTGGTCAAGTACCCGCGTTTTCACTTCATTTTCCCCGCAAAACCCCGATCCCAACCATTTCCATTTCCTTTTCTTTTCTCGCCCCGACCGCGTATCCCAGTCCTGCCGGCCCGTCCCCAAACGCATATCACATTGCTCCCAACTTGTATATAAAGAGCGCCACCCCTCTACTGTCCGAATCACTCCTCCCTACAAGCCCACTGCCCCCACTAGCCATTGCCAGCACCCATACTGAGCCAGCAGCTCGACACCCCTAGCCGTTTCAGGACACACAGCCGTTTTCGACCGACACCGCTCGCCGCCCAAGACATGGACCAGCTCCCCAAGCTCGCGGCCAACCACGTGCCCCTCAGCCCGGTGGGCTTCCTCCCGCGCGCCAATGCCGTCTACGGCGCCCGCACCTCCGTCGTCTACGGCCGGGTGCGCTTCACCTGGAGCCAGACCCACGAGCGCTGCCGCCGCCTCGCGTCGTCCCTGCTACGCACCCTCGGCGTGCGCAGGAACGACGTCGTCTCCGTGCTCGCGCCCAACGTGCCGGCCCTCTACGAGATGCACTTCGCGGTGCCCATGGCCGGCGCCGTCCTCAACACCGTCAACACCCGCCTCGACGCCGCCGCCGTCGCCGCCATCCTGCGCCACTCCGAGGCCAAGCTCTTCTTCGTCGACTACGACTACGTGCGCCTCGCCAGCGACGCGCTCCAGCTGCTCGCTGCTGCCGGCGCGCCCGTCCCGCTCGTCGCCGTCATCGACGACCTCGACCGCCCCACCGGCGTCCGCCTCGGCGAGCTCGAGTACGAGGCTCTTGTCGCGCATGGTGACCCCACGGTGGACCTCCCGCAGCTCCAGGACGAGTGGGACGCGGTCACGCTCAACTACACATCCGGCACCACGTCCGCGCCCAAGGGCGTGGTCTACAGCCACCGCGGCGCCTACCTCAGCACCACCAGCCTGCTCCTGTCCTGGGAGGTGGGCACCGAGCCGGTCTACCTCTGGACGCTCCCCATGTTCCACTGCAACGGCTGGACCTTCACCTGGGGCATGGCGGCGCGCGGCGGCGTCAACGTCTGCATCCGCGAGAACCGCCCCGCCGAGGTCTACCGCGCCATCGCCCGCTACGGCGTCACCCACATGTGCTGCGCGCCCGTCGTCTTCAACATCCTCCTCGAGGGCGGCGACTCCACCGCGCGGCTCGCCAAGCCCGTCCATGTCCTCACCGGTGGCGCCCCGCCGCCGGCCGCGCTGCTGGAGCGCGTCGAGAAAATCGGCTTCCACGTCACGCACGCCTACGGGCTCACCGAGGCCACGGGCCCCGCGCTGGCGTGCGAGTGGCGCGCCCAGTGGGACAACCTGCCGATCTCGGAGCGCGCGCGCCTCAAGGCCCGGCAGGGCGTCAGCGTGCTCTCCCTCGCCGACGCCGACGTCGTCACCGACGACGACGCGATGGCCAGAGTGCCGCGCGACGGGAAGACGATGGGCGAGATCGTGCTCCGCGGGAGCAGCATCATGAAGGGGTACCTCAACAACGCGGAGGCGAACGAGAAGGCGTTCAGGGGCGGGTGGTTCATGACGGGCGACGTCGGCGTGGTGCACCCGGACGGGTACATCGAGATCAAGGACAGGTCCAAGGACGTGATCATCTCCGGCGGCGAGAACATCTGCAGCAAGGAGGTGGAGGAGGCCCTGTTCCGTCACCCGGCCGTGGCCGACGCGGCGGTGGTCGCCATGCCGCACGCGCACTGGGGCGAGACGCCGTGCGCGTTCGTGGTGGCGAGGGACAAGGCGGCCGGGGTCTGCGAGGACGACGTGATGGCCTTCTGCCGGAAGCACATGTCGCGCTTCATGGTGCCCAAGAAGGTGGTCGTGTGGGACGTCCTCCCGAGGAACGCGCTCGGCAAGGTCGAGAAGGTGAAGCTACGAGAAGCGGCCCGGAAGCTGGTGCCGACCGTGGCAGTGGCGCCGTCGGCACAGAAGACGAAGGGGAAGGCGACGAAGACGGTCGGCGGCGGGCGCCGGGACGAGCACCCGGTGGAGCAAGTCATGGCCATGTCAAGGCTATAGGGCATGCAGAGCGCCATCGCCAACAACAAGCACACGTACGTTCCTACGTGCATTTCTTCGTGTTGTCGTACGGTTTCAAACCATGGTGGTCAGGTAATTAAGCGGTCTACGTGTTGGTAAAAAGTACTTAGGAGCTTGGCACCATGCATGCATATGCATTGCATGCGTGCCAACGTTTGCAGAAATAAGCACGGTGTGCGGTTAATTAGTGCAGTGGCACCAAACTGTTCTTTGCCCTGTTTTTCTCTTCTGTTTCTGGCGATCAATTGGAGCTTTTATATATGTAATAATAGCTGTATACAATGTAAATATCCCGTGTGGAAATGTGAAGGAAATTCTTGGTGTCAAATTCCTCTGCAAATTACTGTCTTCTCTTCTGCTCTCACACGGTTACGCTGGCTGCAGAGACACAGGCCTTCTTTAGATTCACAGGCTAGAGTTAGTTTGAGCTAGTTGGGGCTTAAATAGCATTAAAGTATCCAAACATGAGGGTTAGATTGGAGCTAGTTGCATCTAACCCACCTAAAAAAACTAGCCCAACCAAGAGTTGCTAATTGGAGCTAGTTTTCATGGGGCTCATTAAAAAATCACTTTTCTCTCTCTATCCATCAGGTAATGACCCATTAAAAATAATTTTCCTCTCTCTATCCATCAGGTAATGACCCATTAAAAATCATTTTCCTCTCTCCATCAAGTACAACTATTGTCAATCTAACTCTATCATCCAAACACCTCTTTGACTAGAGTTAGTTTAAGGTTAGTCATGAGCTAGAAACTAACTCTAACCTCTAGCTAAGTTAGAGTATCCAAACAGGGTCACAAAGGACACCACACCAGGATATTCGTTGAGAAGAGTGACAAGAGCTCTCGTGATTCTCATTTCAACGCATTGTAACGTAACGCGCCGCAGGGACTCGTCCTAATTTTGTGTTTGGTTGGTAATTCTTGTGCGTTCGTCCCGTGAATGTTTCGGTTAAAGAAAGCGACCGCGACCCAGTTTTCGTTGTCTTATCAAAGCCGCTCATGTGCGGCGTGAGTAAGACAGGGACTGTGTGTGAGGTCCAAGTCAAGCAGTGGCTCTTGATTTTTTCTTTCTTCCTGCGGTATAACGTAGGCACAGCGTTCGATCATGGCACGTGTTGGTTAGGTGAAATGATTGGGAATTTTGCGCTGATGGCAGTTGTTCTATTCATTCAGCGGCTCCAGCAGCACAAAACATACAGAAGCAGCAGCAGTATTCATCCATTGAGGAGCAACAGGTCAATACAAAACAGCAGCAGCAGTTTAGAACAGAACAACAGCAGATCATGCCCAGATTAAAGTGGCACGGGTTCTGCGGTGCACACACTTTTTCTTTTTCTAATCTCGCTATCACACGGACATCACTGTGTGTGTGCGCCACAGACACGGACCAATAGCGACAAAAAGGGAAGAAAAACCTTTGTGAAGATGCCACGATTTGGACGAGACCGGACCCCGCAGCAAAGAGAGAAAAATCTGACGGAAGTGCCTCGTTTATGCATCACATTACAAGGGTGTCCGTCTCCGAGCGGTAGCCAGACAACAAGGGGCGCCTC